>NW_011889249.1:151784-153313 GCF_000151845.1 Pteropus vampyrus
ATGTGGCAGTCACGACAGCTCCACATCTGTCTGGGATGGCAGCTGTCGTCTCCGGTGTCACTGGCACAGCAACAGAAGAACTTTGAATAATTACAGTGGATAATGACATTTATCGATGTGCTTTCTCATTCCAGAGAACCCAGGCGTTTTACGAGTGAGTCACGATAACGAGTTCCCCAAGTAGGCATCACGATTTTGGTGCTGAAATCCGAAGTCGGTGAACAAAGCACCGTGGTTCCTTTCGGCCAGGCACGCGGATGGGCTGTGGGCTCAGTGCACGGTCCACACGCCCTGGACGCCAGCTGCACGGCCCAAATTGGCGTCCACTGCCTCATCTGCTTACGGGGCTGCAGACAAGATGACGTGGGCCCATCCGCGCGGGGCGCCGAGCTGCTGGGCCCGCGCGTGGAAAGCTCTCGGAAACACGCGCTGTGTCATGTCACTCGTCTGTGGTGGCGGCGCCGATTTCTGTCCCCACCCACCCGCAGACCGTGATCACACGCTAGACCAGCCCCAGCCCAACTCCACAGAGTTCCGGAGGAGCACTGTGACATCTGGATGGTACATTTAACCCAAATCGCTCACCGATTTCTAAGGGAAGGAGCGAGCGCTTCGGCCTTCTGAAGCCTCTCCCGAGAAGCTGCGGCCGCCCCCGAATCCAGTACTCGGCTCCCCCTTCTCTAGAAACGCATTCGCACAGCGTTTCCCATTGTTCTTGGTCTGTGGCGCCCACTCATCTCGCGACCCCGGTTTCCGCGACGTGAAGCTCTGAGGTGCAGGGATCTGGGAGGGTGGCCGCAGCACGCGACAGACCCCAGGACCAGCAAAGCGTTCGCTTACGAGGCCAGTTTGAAGGCGGCATTTGTGTTTCTCTAATGTGACAAAAACTGGGAAAGATGAACAATGACAAGGAATTTTATATAGAACTCGCTGTGTAATTCGCAAATATTGAGTGATCTACCTGTTTCAGAGACACTCACTCAAGGGCAGACAGGGTAAGAAGGGTTTTCATCGCTATGTTGCTACAGCAGCAAAAGGTTAGAGATGAGCTAAAGCTTTATCCTTCATTTATCTGGAAAATAGATCAGTGAAATGATGGAATTTTATGAAGCGCTTGAGAAAATGCATTAAGTTTAGTGTCATGAAAATAAATCTCAAAAACACTGGAGTACGGTGGAGACCGTTAGAGGTAGGGTGATTTCTATGCAAAACACCATTCAGACACACACCTCTATGTATTTCCAAGAAAGTACATACGTGACTGAATACGCACGCGGGACAGATGAGGGGTGTGGGGACCAGAAGGGGGATCACTGTGACGTGAGGGGCTTTGAGCAAACCTGTGACAACTGGGTAACAGGAGCAGGAAAATGCCAGCAGCTGAATCCTGTGGCCTCAGACCCCGAGGTCGCCTGCCGGAATATGCAGGCTGACCCCTCACCCCTTTGGAAACCCCACTGAGACAGAACTACAAGTGGAATACAGAAAAATTATGATTGTAGAAATAAAATAAAAATGTAGTGACACAC
>NW_011889249.1:153656-155668 GCF_000151845.1 Pteropus vampyrus
AGCGCTGAGCAGGCCAGCCGGCCACGTGCGACGCCCAGGAGGCTGTCAGGGACGGCCTCCGGCACCGGGTGCTCACTGCTGGGTGCCGCTGGGGACGCGCTTATGAATGCGGCCACAGACTATCACGAGAGGTCAGGGTTTGCAAAGGGTGGCACACGTAACGTGATCGTGTGTCTTTATGGTGTCGTGAGGGACGGAGAAAGCTGATGTGACAGAATTGCGTGTATTAACCGATTCATCCTTACCAGTATCGACAGAGGGGGCTCGGGCCGTGGCACCCGAGGGGCTGCGGGACCGGGAGAAGTCCCCTGGGTCAGCGGCTGAGAGCAGGCGGGCGCGTGGCACAGGGCCGTGGCGGTGAGCACCGTGGCTCAGGGACGGGGGACAGAGGCAGCCACGCCTGTGGGGATGCAGGAGTGTGCGTAGTGCGTGCAAGCGCACGTGCACACACACAAATACATGCTGTGTGCACACCCGGACAATACTGCGTGCACACAGTACACACACTACACTACACACATGCACACACTATGCACACACATGCACACACCACACACATACTTTACACACATGCCATACACACAGCACAATGCACTACACACACTACATGCACACACTATGTGCACACATATACACACCACACAGACTACTGCTCACATGCACACACTACACTACATGCATGCACACACATGCACACACTATGCACACGCATGCACACACTACACACATACTTCACACACATGCCATACACACAGCACATGACACTACACACACTACATGCACACACCACACATGCACACACTATGTGCACACACCACACACTACACAGACTACTGCACACATGGACACACACATACTGCATGCAGACATGCTATGCACACTCTACACACTCACTACACACACACATACATGCACACACACAAGTGTGCACACACACACACACACAGACCCCAGCTTCGGGGTTCCGTCTCAGCTCTGGGAGCTGACTTCTCTTTCCTGCACAGCCAGGACGGGGGAAGGAGACCCAGATCTGGGCCCAGGCGCCCCACATTTAGCCCAGGTCTGAGGGGACCAGGTCACTGGCTTCGGCTGGAGCAGCCTCCGCCCCGGGGCCGGTGTGTTTGCGGGTCAGACGAGTGTAGTGTCGCAGGCGAGGGCAAGATACCAGTGCAGGGAGGTCCCGCGGGAACCCTGTGTGACATTCGTGAGCTAGGAGGACCCTTGGCCGGCTTCGTGTTTTCCTTTCTAGTGGACCTAGCGCGAGAGAGAGTCTGCGTCGTTTTAAACTTAAATAAAACTTTCCTGGTGACAAGTGAGCCTTGCCGCCTGCAGCGGAGATCGGCGGCCTGTGACGCCTCCCCTCCCCCGCCGCGTCATCGCCATGGCGCCTCCTGCCAGTCCTGCCCCTGCGTCCCCAGCGAGATGCGGCCCTGAGAACACAGGTCCCAGGCTCCACATGGTCCTGGGAGGTTCGACGGGTTTTATCTTGCCGGGACCATTTAAATACAGGATGCGTTGTGACATGTGGCCTTTATGTGACATCACGTGCCGTTAATGGCCTGGCACATGCTTCTTTATTAGCTAGAAAAGACCAGCCAGCGCCACGTGACTATAAAAGGCTATGACAGTCACTGTTCTGCCCCAGGGTTTGGCTGTGTCACGACTACACGCAGGTTTCCTCTCAGAGTGTTTTAGGAAGATGCTCGCCAGGGTTAGGGGAGTTTTGCCCACAATCTTCCACTGCCCAATGTCTTCTGGGGTCAGCTGAATGCTGAGCCCCAAGAAGCTACACCCACATACCGATGACCCCTGGAGATTTATATGGCTAAGACGGGACTGAGTTCAGGGTCTTGAGCCCCGTACTTACCGAGCGAAGCCTCAGCGCCAGTGCCCGTGTTCTACGGGATGAGCAGAGGGAGTCTGGAGACAGAGCAGAGGATGGTCACGCGGCCACACGCCAGGGGGCATGTGAGCCACCGTGTCCCCTGGGGGGCCGTCCCGAGAGCCGTCAG
>NW_011889249.1:155718-158579 GCF_000151845.1 Pteropus vampyrus
AGCTGGAGTGAGGGGCTGGGGAAGAGTGGGGCTCCGGAAGGGAAGACGCGGGTGACGCAGCTCCGGCTCACGTGGCCCCCTGGGTGGGGGGACACGCCCGTGAGCACTGTGGGCAGAAAGCCACGGGTCCCGCAGTGCGAGGGGGGCTGAGGGAGCACTGAGGCACCCTGATTCCGTTGCCGGTTACTGCCAAATAGCTTAGGTCCCCGTCTCTGTGTCTCTGTGTGTCCTGCGCATTTGACCGAAGGACAAGACGGGGTCACCATCGCGTCCGTCCCACATAGCACGGTGCCCGACACCTCACGGGGTTTGGGCGCATGAACGGTCGGTCGCCTTACTACACTGTGAAGCACAGGACCCCTCTGTGCCTTGCTGATAGCTGGGTGTTTATGAAAGCATTTTCTTACACATAATACTTGGATTTCAAGTAATTTTCCACAAGAAAAATAAGTAACTCGGAAACTCAGACTCCTGAAAATATATACACTTTATACATTTCTAACATACACATTAAGAAAAGGAAAGTATTAAATGAGAAAATAGCCTTACAATTATTTTTATCACAGCGAAGGTTGAAGAGAGTCACATAAGTTTACTCAAATATTTCTATTCATCTTACTTAAGCCCATGAAGATCTAAGTATATTTGTGTTCAGAGACTAACTCTCCCCTCAGAGGCTCTGTCCGCTCACAGAACTGAAAATACGGTTTGAGGACTCGGGTGTGAGTCAAGACCAAATGTGTTCATAGTTTATTTCTATTTGAAGACCGTTCTAGAAATCCAGGTGCACATTTGAATGTTCCAGTGCCTGGCAGGTATTTTTAATATCGTCTCCAAATATTCTTACCCAGATAAGGTAGAGTGACACAGTCAGATATGAGTTCATTTATTCTTTCTCGAAAAATATGCAGCGCACGTGCGTGAAGCGCCTGACTTGAAGGACGTTTTTGCTACGTGGTAATAAGATTGTGTGGTCACAGCTAAGGGAGGCGGTGAATTCACGCAGTGACCCGCCGGCCTCTGCTCGGCAAGGACCTGGTGGCCTTCTGTCACGTGTCCTGGCACCTGCTGACACGTCTGGACAGCGGTCGGCCATGACCAACAGTTACTGAATGTGCCGACGATTGAAAACATATTGAAGAATAAAAGCAATAAGAAATATAAATAGCAGCGTTAGGCCGCCGTGGACACCGCCCGGCCCCAATCCTGGGTGGCGACTCGGGGCCCAGCACTTACCGCGGTGGCTCTGGCCTGCGGATGCTCATGTGGGCACCGGCTGGCCGCTGAGTCCAGGCGCCCGGCCAGTCCCCAGACCTCACAGCCATGGCCGGCTGGGAGGGGGTCTCAGGCGGGCTGCCCCCCCATCCTGAAAACTCCCCTGTTGTATTTCTCTGGCCGTGGGCGAGCGGCTGGTTAGATTACACCACTCTGTTCTTTACAAGGTGACAATGTCATTTTTTCCAAAGGTCTCAAAAACAGTATTCACTTTAACTCCTTACCACGCAAACATCCACACATTTCCCAAACAGGATTAACTTAGAAGCTTCTGCAACAGCTCACGTTTATCATCCGGGGAACGGGAGGGAGCAGCGCCCACCCCGTACGCGCGTACACTCACGTCAGATCAGTATAAAAAGCTAGGAATACGGTAAATGATCATAAATGATGTTGTTTTTCTTAAATAATTAATCATTTTTCCTCTTTAGTGAATTTCCACAGTTTAGACAACGCCGAGAAATCACGTCAGATACAAACACTCCTTTTGTAGCAAAACTCCCTTTAAACACTCGCGTGTTCTCCTGCAGCCAGCACGCGGACGCCTGCATGCGGATGTGACACACGGCACATGTGGCACGCGTGGGAGAGGAACCGGTGCCACCAGAACTGTCCGGGAGAGGGGACAGCTCTGCGGTGCTGTCCCTCCTCGCTTCTGCTGGAAGAACAGCCCTTTTGTGGGCGGTGGGGACCAACCGGCCGGGGCTCAGAGCTCTCTGCGGCCCCTGCTCCTGGGGACATAAAGTTGGAGTTCCAGAGAAATGACGCCACAGCAGAGGTGTGGGCGGAGAGGCCTGTGCGGTCCCCGTTCGTCCTCAGAGTCACCAGCTGGGCGGTGGTGCCAGGAGCAAGTGGCTGGTGCCGCAGGTGGGCGACCAGGCACAGGCCGCGTGTCAGGCGAGGATGGCTGACAGGAGCCTGCGTGTTTGGGGACAGCCGAGCCGAAGCCCAGTGGAAGGGACATGTTTTGAGGGCTGATTAGACACAGGGAGACTGAGAAAAAAGTGAATGGAATTGAGGATAAAGGGGCCTGACGGGGACGGGAGCAGGGCTGGGGGGAGCCGGGCGGAGCCAGCTGCAGAGGTCATCTGGCCGGGAGAGTCAAGGATAGAGAGCAAGTGCGTGAGCAGCTCCTCAGCTCGCTGCTCCGGGCCGGAGCCACAGAGCCCGAGCCACCGAGCCCGAGCCACCGAGCCCGAGCCACTGAGCCCAGCAGCCAGGAGCCCATCTGGCATTTCGATTCCAGTTTCTAAGCATCATTTGTCACTTAAAACGCACTGAGGCTCCGGGGAGAGAAGGCCGATGCTGAGAATAGGTGGAGCAGAGTAAAGTGAGCCTGGAACAGAGTAAGGAGCTCCCCGGAGAATGATGGGGACGGGTAAAGGACACGGCGGTCAGCCTGAGGGGCTCTGCTTGGCCAAATCCGGCACCATCCGAGCATCTAAATAGTAATGGGACAGAATCCACTGAATAGAGAGACCCACGTTCGCACTGATGTAAGTGGATGAAGGGTGCGCGAACCCTTTAGGACACGGAGTAGCAAAGGGAGAAAGCGAGATGATAAAATCATCGTTTGGCGCCCATCG
>NW_011889249.1:158629-160000 GCF_000151845.1 Pteropus vampyrus
AGGATGGGACTGAGTTCAGGGTCTTGAGCCCCGTACTTACCGAGCGAAGCCTCAGCGCCAGTGCCCGTGTTCTGCGGGATGAGCAGAGGGAGTCTGGAGACAGAGCAGAGGATGGTCACGCGGCCACACGCCAGGGGGCATGTGAGCCACCGTGTCCCCTGGGGGGCCGTCCCGAGAGCCGTCAGCGGCACCGGGTCTCAGGCATCTGGCCCCGGAACTGAGATGATACGTTTCTGTTCCCTAAGGCGCCACATCTGTGACATTTTATTTCAGCCGCCCTGGGAAGCTGATACCCTCTCAGTAAAGAATGCGGTTTTCACGGGAATGCCTCAGCCAAAATTAGAGAATTTGAACACAGACCCCCAAATTAGAAATATTTGCACGATTGCTGACATTTGCTGTGTGCTCTGAGCATCGCTCGCTCCTAACACAGCCGGGCGTCAGCCACCCCGGAAGGGGGCGTGCTGAAGCCCCCTCCCAGGGAAGGAGACGAGGCCGAGGGCAGCCCCGCCGCCCCCCACGCCGTCTGAGGGGTCCCACACCCTCGGTGTCTGCTGCATCCGCCTCTCCATCCCGCGGGCCCCAGCGAGGAATGGCAGTGGATGCTGATGACGAGGACGAGGGGGTGAGTGCTGATACCCTCGCTCGCACACAGGCACACTGCTATAGCTTTCGGGGCGTAATCCAGCCCTTTTCTGTTTTCTGGTGTGTTTTATAATTTTCCTTTCTGGCGGACGCTCGTGCTGTGTGTGGTGGGTCTCTGTGCTGCCTCTCAGCCAGCAGGAGCGTTTACTACGTCACGGAAAGGTCTGCCACAGCGAGACCACTGACGTTCTCATCGTTATTTATCTAATCAATATGGACAACATGGTGGTTTTATATTTCTCACTATTGCAAACAACTTTACATTTATTTGATAAATGTTTTTAAATATAATCTTTACTAGCCCATTAAAATAAATTCAGGCATTATAGAGTCAAAATTTGTGAGTTTTCAACATTTACGGGTTTCTTACATTGTGTCAGGTGGGTCTGTGATGTGTGTACCAGTGTGCACACGTACTTAATTTTAGAAAAACATGTGTTCTTCGAGTCTGAGGAATTGTATATCAGTGGTCAAAATCTTTGGTCGTTTTTGGTCAGATTATCTACCTTATCTTTATTGCCACTTTATCATCTTTATCCTGGTGCCTCAGATTTGATTATATATCCATAAAACTCAGAATCAACCCAGTGGTCATAATTTTCAAAAAAATGAACTGTTATCTTTTATTTGTGGATATTTGTGCATTATTTATTTCCATCTTAATTTTTACACAAGACTGCTTCTTCTATAACTCCATTCTCACAGAGTGAATCTAGAAGTTTCTAT
>NW_011889249.1:160050-160491 GCF_000151845.1 Pteropus vampyrus
CTGATGTAAGTGGATGAAGGGTGCGCGAACCCTTTAGGACACGGAGTAGCAAAGGGAGAAAGCGAGATGATAAAATCATCGTTTGGCGCCCATCGTAGCGCTAAGCGATGGACGAGGAACCGTCAGCGGATCGTCTCAATATCCTCGGGCTCCTGCTCCTGGCGACCGGCCCTCACCCCACCCTCCGGAGCCCGCGGAGCCTGGCAGCGGCCGCAGCTCATCCCTACTGCACTGACCCGGGGGCGGCGAGGCCTGTAGCGGTCACACGGCGGACGGAGCCATGGTGTTCTCCGCAGCCAGGGGACACGGCGGGACAGGACGCTTGATGTGTCTCACTCCTTGCTCAGGGGGGCCTGGCCACTGTGCCATGAGGACGCTTGCAGCCCTGTGCAGGGGACCAGATGAAGGCCCGAGGCCCAAGGACAGCACCCAGGACGGCGT
>NW_011889249.1:161301-161695 GCF_000151845.1 Pteropus vampyrus
TGCAGCCCTGTGCAGGGGACCAGATGAAGGCCCGAGGCCCAAGGACAGCACCCAGGACGGCGTCCTGCTGCACGTCCCCCTGCGGCCCCTGACGCTTGATGTGTCTCACTCCTTGCTCTGGGGGGCCTGGCCACTGTGCCATGAGGACGCTTGCAGCCCTGTGCAGGGGACCAGGTGAAGGCCCGAGGCCCAAGGACAGCACCCAGGACGGCGTCCTGCTGCACGTCCCCCTGCGGCCCCTGACGCGCCCTGAGTGGGACCCCGTGGGTTGCCGACCGCCGCAAACGGTGAGACAGCAAATCATGAGCGTCATTTCAAACCTCCGAGTTTTAGGGTGATTTGTCATGTAGAATTAGATAATTCAAACATGAATTTATATTAATCACTTAACAAT
>NW_011889249.1:161745-162258 GCF_000151845.1 Pteropus vampyrus
TCTTGACAAAGCTTCCAGTGGAGGGAGCCGGAAGCCTCCCTGGCCACGGGCCTCCTGCGAGCTCGTCTTTCTCGACGCTGCGGCCCGCCACCAGCCCTCCTCCTGCTTAGCTGTGATAACGTCCAAACAAGCCACTTGTGCCATTTTCTTGTTTTTAACATTACTAGTTAAAATGTAAAGAAATTCAGTACAGTAAAGATGGATCTCAGCTATTACACAAGAGGATCTGTCTTCTAAAGATCTTGGTTATGAAATGTTTTAACAATATGATGGTTTTTACACCTGCATCTCAAGTTCACGTTCAACTTTGTAACAAGTTTGTGGAATGTTCAAGTTGGATGCCCAGGAGCCTGCTAAATTCAGTAACTAAAGTTTTTGTTATTAAGAAATGTCGGAAGCGTGTGTCTAATTTAATTTTGGAGTTAAATGTGACATCTCCATTGGAACATATGGCACATTTGAAAAATTTAGATACAAAGTTTATTTTTCATTCATTTGCTGCCTGCAGTTTGT
>NW_011889249.1:162308-163438 GCF_000151845.1 Pteropus vampyrus
ATCATGAGCGTCATTTCAAACCTCCGAGTTTTAGGGTGATTTGTCATGTAGAATTAGATAATTCAAACATGAATTTATATTAATCACTTAACAATACATTCACTGATCAGTTATATACTAATGAATAATGTCCCGCATTTATTAATTTCACGGTGGCTAAACCTGGCCAAGTGATAAAGTTAATATCACAAGAACGGGGACAAACTACACCAAGTGTCTTTCAATAGTATGCACTGGGAATAAGTGTCGCTTCTGCTATATTCCTGCCAAAAATGCATAAACGACCCCAGTGATGAGGAAACTTTGGACAACCCCAGAGGGAAGGGCGCCCCTCTTCGGGGCCGCCAAGCCTGAGACCGAAGGGCCTCAGCGGAACCACTGAAGGCGGACCACGGTCCTGGGGTGGGTGCCGACACAGAAGGGGAAACGTTACTTAACCGTGCGTGTCTTGCTGCGAAAGGATCTTATTAGCAAAATTAATTAATTTGATTTGTGATTTTAAAGCATTAACGGTAATTTTCCGGTTTTGAGGCGCACACTCCGAATGTGAGGGCAGTGTCCCCGGTTCTTAGGAGGTATGGGGACTGAGGTGTTGGCACATCGTGCCTGCAAATCGCTCTCCACACACTTGGAAAAAGAAATCCCTATATTTACAGAAACACATCACATGGCAAATGCTTAAGCGCAAGTGACGTGGGGTTCTGCATGCAAGACAAATGGCAGTTTCTTTTCCATTACGCTTGCAGCCTTTTGGTAAATTTGGAATTACTTCGAAATTAAAAATTAATAAATTCAAAAAAACTCTAAATTCAGCTTGAAATTTTTGGAGTTGGGTTTCACGTAGAAAATTCATTCCAGGCTATTCCCTCTCAGTTTCAAGGCATTCCGTGTGTCACAATTTATTATCATTATTATTATTATTATAGCAGAGTCCCATTATTTAAAAAAAAAAGCAAATAAATAATAAACCTTAATGGGCAATCACAACACAAAATGCATGAAAACAGAGATGTTACAGTTACGAGGTTAAAACTTACATTATTTAGCTTTTCGAAGGCTTCTAGAATCATAAAAAAATTGTAATGCAGAAAGAATTCCAGAAATTATTAGGTAAAACCAGATATTTTACA
>NW_011889249.1:163488-167166 GCF_000151845.1 Pteropus vampyrus
GGAGTTAAATGTGACATCTCCATTGGAACATATGGCACATTTGAAAAATTTAGATACAAAGTTTATTTTTCATTCATTTGCTGCCTGCAGTTTGTTCTTCCCAAGTGAGCTGCAGGTGCAGCCTCTGGCTTCCTGCAGAATGACGTCTTTGCTGGACGTACACACCTCTGCGAGCGAATTCCCCAGTCGGTGCGGAGTACCTGTGAAGCTCACGTAGACCCTTCCTTCCGAAAGTGACCGTGTCTCTCATACGGCGGTGAAGGTTTATCTTTAACGTTGCTTTTTGAAAGCAGTGATAAATCTCCACTTAAAATATGTAAAGAATTGTTTTGACAACTTGGGCAACGGTATCTGAGTGGCTGCCAGTTGCTTCTAGTAATGATAAATGGTAATTCATTTATTTCATTTTGATTGTCTTAATGCCTTTCACAGCTTTTAGAAGTATGTACAGTAAGTCTTTTTTCCCAAGATTTTTCTCACAATTAGATTGCATTTTCAAATACAGTTTAAGCAGGTAGATACCTATTTTAAATATCATCAAAGTGCTTTTTGTGTGTCAAATCCACGTTTTTCAAATGTCATGCTATTTGCTTAGGAGTCTTTTGATCTTCGCAGTTCATTATAGAGGTCTATTTTTGCAGAAATAGAAATCATTGACAGCATGGAATTCTACCTTTTTTCGAAAAAACCCACGTGGGTCATTATGGGCCGACCTTGCTTGCTCCCGTTGCCGCCTGGGTATTTACTGAGAGGGCAGAATCAATCACCGTATCGACAGATCTGCTGCGTGGTCAGCGTCACTGATTAAAGTTCGACTTGAAACAAATTTTAAAACAAGTTTAAACACCTAATGTGACATTTCCCCTGGATTTCGGGGAAGCGTAAGCCCAGCTTCCAACAGCACTGGGCGCGCGGTCTCTGAGAACCGGGCTGTGCTGGCGGTGTCCCCGCAGCGTGGCACGTGGGGACCTCTGCGTCTGTCCGCGGACGGGCGTCCGTGCCCGTGCTGTCGCGCCCAGGCCTGCGGGCGCCCGCGTCCAGCCCCCGCGCTGGTTCTCAGACCCTCCGCCCGCCGGAGCCCTGGGGAGTGTGTACGGCCTCTGGCCCCTTACCTGTGGGGCCGCAGCCGCTCCAGGGGCCCCTCGCGCACCCCGAGATTCTGGCCTCAGCTTCTCTCCCCCTTTTCCCCTCCGTCAACACCCCGCCACCCTGCGGGTTCCGGGGCTCCCCGCAGTGACGGGCCTTTCTGGCCTCGGGGCCGCAGCTTCGAGAAGGGGGGGCCCCGCCGGCCGTGGCCGAGATGCGCGCCATCACGCGGACCCGATAATGGGGACACTGTCCCCAAAAGTGTGGCCCATGCTTCTTTGTTCCAAATTAAAATAATTTGCATGTTTTTCTTTAAAATTAATTTCCCACCCGTGGCATGAAACATTTGGAAAGATGTAACGGAAAAACTTCATTCTAAGGAGGCTGGAAAGCATGAGGACGGTGCGGGCGGCAGGGTGACCGGGTCCTCCTTCCGCCGCCCTTGGCTTCTGATACTAACTGCGCTTCAGAGCAGCCCTGGGCGCCAGCGCGGCCGCGGCCCACGAGTGGCTGTTCGGAGTCGCTTCGTCTCACTGCTTTGCAGCAGCCAACGCGACCGTGAACCGGGGGCCTGCGAGGACTGGCTTCGTCAGGCGACCCGAGGCCCTGCGCTGTCGCCGTGGCCAGGAGGTGGCCCGCGGTGCGCCACGCCCACGCGCTCACCTGGCGGCGCGGTCCGTCCCGCAGCGAGCGACGCAACCGCGGCGCGTGTGCCGGCTTCACCCGCGTAGCTTCGCTTTTGCGCAGTGTCCCAAGGGCTTTCCCGCCCGCGCGGCCGGGAGGGCACCGATCTCTCAAGTCCTCAGCAGTGACCTTCGGCGCGCGGAATCGGGCCTGAGCCGGTTCGCTCTGCCCGGCGCAGGGCCCGCAGGCCCGGCACCGCCACCGCCACCGCCACCGCCAGCCCCAGGTCCGGGTCCTCCTGGGCTCTCTGCTCCTTCTGGTGGTTATTCCCAACCCCGCGCCATCTCCCCGCAGCGTCAGTCATTGTGACCTGACCGTGCGTTATTTCTTCGGTTTAAAAGGCTGTCAGTGTTAAAGACACCGGACTTTACAGAGGACACACGAGGCTGCCAGTGAAATGCTGAAAGAACAGCCGTTGTCACTGCACCTTGATTTTACGGGTCCTCAGTTGTGAAAAGCAGCTCATGCCGGAGCGAAAGGCAAACTTCAGACGCCGGCAGCATTTTCTGCGGCGCCGCCTTAGCTCGTCCCTGCCTTGGGTGCCCTTTATTTTAGGGTCTTTGGGTCCAAACGGGTTCACAGCTGTGATAGGGACCATGGCGACTGTATAGGTCAGTTTGGGGACAGGTGACACTTTTCTTGCCTTTTCGCGCCTGCAGATATTCCATTTAATTCATGTTTCTTTAATATTATTCAGTGAAGGATGGAGTTTTCTCCTTCGATGTCTCCAAGGGCTTTGCTGCCCGGATGCCTGGGAACCCGAAGGGTTTGGCAAGGAAACATATCTCCTTAGAAAGGGTTTTCTCTTGGTTCCATTAGATAAATAGGCAAATGATATGGATAAATTGCTGTTTTATCAAACCGTATTGCTGGACTTTCATGATTTCTAATGTATCTGGAAATTCGTTGGTTTTATTTGTGGACGTTAATATCTGTGAATACTGTGAATGTTGCTGGAGTCTCGTGCCTGTGAATTCTTTCCCCCTGCTTCACGGTAGACTAAGGTATTTGGAAGGCGCCGGACGGCAGGGTGAGGCTGGGAACCCTCCTGTCTCCGCACCCGGAGCGCGGCTTGGTGGGCGAGTTTCAGCCAGCGGCCCTGACAGATCACAAAATTCCTGTCCTTCCTACTGACGCGGGCAGTTCCTGTCCTTCCTACTGACGCGGGCAGTTCTCCATATGCGATGCCCAGATCTCTCGCTCTGGGGGCTCCTTTCTGCCCTCCTAATATTATCTTTTATTGAACAGAATTTCTCAATTTTAATGTAGAATGTTTTTATCTGTACGTTAGAACATCTCTGCAAGCTGTTCAAATGAACTTTACTGCTCCAAGTTCATGAAGATATTTTTATTTGTTTCCTTTTTAAACATGATATTGATTTAACTTTCATCTTTAGATCTGAAATGCAACTGTATTTGGTATTTCATATGCTGTGCAATAGGGTGGAGGTTTCATTTTTTTTCCTACATGTGACGAAGATTATTCTTTCCAAGTCAGTGGAGTGCCACGAGGCGATCGTGTACACTTGACCTCTTCCTGGACTCTGTGTTCTCTCTTCTCCATCGAGCTGTTTTCCTGGAGCGAACACCCTGCTTTTTAACTGCTGTGACTTTGTAACAGCTCTTGACATCGGCAGTGTGAGCGTTGAGCTTTGTTGTTCCTCAAGATTCCCTTGACAGTGTTCAACTCTCCTCACTTCCACTTAAAATTTAGAATCGCTTCGTCAATTCCTAAAAAAGAACTTGCTGGAGTTATGGTTTTCTGTTATTTTCTTTCTTTCTTTCTTCATATTATTTACGCCTACAGCACCTGGTCTTCCTAGGCGGTCTCCCATCCAAGTACTAACCAGGCCCGACCCTGCTTAGCTTCCGAGCTCAGACATCGGGCGTGTTCGGGGTGGCGTGGCT
>NW_011889249.1:167216-168901 GCF_000151845.1 Pteropus vampyrus
TTTAGAATCGCTTCGTCAATTCCTAAAAAAGAACTTGCTGGAGTTATGGTTTTCTGTTATTTTCTTTCTTTCTTTCTTCATATTATTTACGCCTACAGCACCTGGTCTTCCTAGGCGGTCTCCCATCCAAGTACTAACCAGGCCCGACCCTGCTTAGCTTCCGAGCTCAGACATTGGGCTTGTTCAGGGTGGCGTGGCTGCAGACCATGGACCGTGGCTCCACTGGGGCGTGAACCCAGGACCTTCTGCGCGTAAAGCAGACGTGCTCACCACCGCTACACTGTGGAACCACATTCTAGGGTTATTGGTTTTCTGTTTTTCTGAATTTCTAGATTAATTTGAAGGGAACTAACAACTTTCACAATATCGATTCATCCGTTTCGCGAACATGATTCATTCTGTAAATCATGTACGTCTTCTTATATTCCTCTCAATAACATTTAAAAATTTCAATGTAGAAACCTTACTCATCTTTTATTAGATTGATTTCTAGATATTGGTGATGTTTAATGCTACTGTAAATTGTATCTTTTTATTCCAGTTGTTATTTGTTGATGGCATATTGAAATATACGTTCAAAATACTGACACAGCGTATCATAAGTGACCATTTTATTAATACCATAGACTAATGGCATTTAAGTAGTTCATGTTTATTTCCGCACTGCATGCAGAGGCGCTTTTGGGTCATCTCCACCCGCGGTGACACCGTCTGTGAAAATGCTCCATTTCTTTCCCTTTTTCCCGGCGTGTGAAGCCCGGTGACCACATGGGCTTTGATGACGTTTTCCCCCCGAGGCTGACTCTGGCCCACACCTATAAGTCTGTTAAAAGGAGCTCCTGGGAGACTGGAAGGGAGGACGTAGCCGGGTGGAGTGGGGAGTTTTTAGGATTTTTTAAAACCTTAACAAGGGCGGAATAAACCCTAGTCTTTACAGTTGGGGGAGAATTCTTCTAAACTTTGAGAAATTTGAGAAAAGTGTTGTTCAGTAATGGGCATTTTGGTTCTATGGAAATGAATAGATAAAATAATTTGTAACTATTTGCATTTAACCTCTCAACACCCAGAGTAAGTGAAGTACATTCTGAAGCAGCTCGGATGACATGATTTAGAAAGAATAATCTTCGTCACATGTAGGAAAAAAATGAAACTTCCACCCTATTGCACAGCATATGAAATACCAAATACCAAATACAGTTGGATTTTAGATCTAAAGATGAAAGTTAAATCAATATCATGTTTAAAAAGGAAACAGGTGTGGGTCATGCCTGTGCCTGTGCCTTATTTAATGCATGACATGGCCACATGGGCCAGAGAATCGGATAGTGAACAACGCAAGTGAACGGATGGTCATGGAGTCACGTGTCGCTGTGCAGGTGGACCACAGGATCCAAGTATCTTGCGTGGGTGCAGACCACGCCCAGCAGGCGGCGGTGGCTTCCAGCCCTCGCCGACGACAGGCGGCCGGGTGGGCGTTTCACCTGCCCAGACAAATGCACCTGCCCCTCTGTTTTTGTCAAACACCAGCCTGTCCCAGGCACCGTGCTGCTGGGGACGAGGGGCCGGGCGTGGATCCTGCACCGGGGACGAGGGGCTGGGCGTGGATCCCGCACCGGGGTCGAGGGGCCGGGCGCGGATCCCACACTGGGGACGAGGGGCCGGGCGCGGATCCCGCACTGCCAGCG
>NW_011889249.1:172073-173363 GCF_000151845.1 Pteropus vampyrus
GCGGCGCGTCCACGGGCGGGCGGGAGGCCCAGGAGGCGAAGTCCTTGCGAGGACAGCTCGCAGTGGCTGGTGGTCAGTGGCCGGTGCCCGGCGCCCGCGTCCCTCCCTCACGGCCTGGTCTGTCTCCGCTTTGTGTCCGCAGACTAAAACGGGGGCTGCTCTGTTGCACAACGAAGCTTCTGGAAATGCCTACGACATCCGGCTGAAGCTGACTAAAGAGGTACTGACAATTCAAAAACCAGATGTCGTCTGTGTTAGTGGCAGCAACCCCGGCGCAAACGTAAGTGCCACAGCGCCCCAGGCGCCAGGGCGCCCTGCAGCGCCTCCCGCAGACAGGAGGCGTCCCCACACGCCAGCCACTCAATTTGGGGGTTCGGGCTACAGCATCTCCTGCTGACAGTCCGAGGGCTCCCCCAGGCGACAGCTGTTCGGTTTGGGGACTCAGGGCTGTTTGCTGAGGGAGAGGCGCCTGCCCTTGTTCAGACACCCCCGGCTGCTGGCTGTCATTGTCACCAAAGTGCCATTTGTCACTCGCTCCCTGACACTGTCACTTCCTTTGCCAACATATTCCCCTGGAGAAGCTGTGTGTGAAAAGTGGCCCCAGATACCACGAGATGGGACACGACGTGTTCTCGCTGGGAACCGAAACAACGCGGTGTGACCGCCGGTCTGCGGACGGGGGACAGCATCTCAAGGGCGTCTGTCTGGGAGGACAGACACACGGACGACGGCTTCGCGTCAGGGCCTCGGCCCAGGTGTCTGTGGACGTGGCCAGGTGCGCACGAGACGGCTGGCCCGGGCGTTACCAGACTCCCGGCCCAGAGCGAAGGCTCCTTGGGGGTGAGAAGCGTTTGTCGGATGCAACGGAGCCCTGAGCACCGTCGGGGGTGGGGGCCGGCCCCTCAGGGCCCTGGATGCTCGCCGCCCCCCGCCGTGGGCCTGCTGGGCCCATCACCGGCCCCCAGAGCCGGCCCCGCCAGCTGCAAAACCTGGCCCTCGAGAAGCCGTGCGTGACGCTGCTTTTCCAGCGCGTCTCGGAGCCACCCGGAAGACACTTTCATTTCGCGATGGCCCCGGTGACGCCTCAGTCATCGGATTTCCGAGTCTTCGTGACCTTTAATCCCTCAGTCTTTCCTTGGTAGGCACAGGGGTCCGCAAAGCACAGGGTGCTCCCTGAGACACCGACGCGTTCGCCTCTCACGTGCGTGGCCCCCCACCAGCGGCACTGTCTCCCCTGGAACCCGCCCCCAGTCCCCGTCGTCCGCCCCATGCCCGCTGCCCCGGTTCTAG
>NW_011889249.1:173413-174111 GCF_000151845.1 Pteropus vampyrus
TTACTTTCGTGGGCAGGATGTGGTCGACTTTTCCACCGCGAAGCTTTATGTGCCCAGCGGTGTGAGGTGACTTCGCTGTTTCTGCTTTGCTTGGCCCTGGCAGGCAGCAGTTGTCTCCATATGTTTTTAGTGGAATATCGTCTGTTCGTCATTTTTCTTTCTTATCTGAATCGTTTGGGGCTAAATCTTTCTGAAATAGGAGCATGGGTTTTCCGCTCTTGAATTCGTTTGTGACGGCCTGCCTGCGGACGCCTGAGTCTTCCTCTTTGCGTGACGTGCTGCTGGGCTGACAAAGTTTGTTTTTCCTTTATTATACCGAAATGGCTTAATTTTTACTGATATGCAAATGGTGTAAAAAGATAACCGACCAAGAACTCGACTGCACCCGCATTCTGCCGCTTGCGAGCAGGTGACCCGCTCGGAACTTCCAGGAGCACCCGCTCCCTCCCGCCTCGCACTGTCCAGCGGGGGCGCGTCCCCCGTTTGCCCATCAGGGTGGAGGCCGGGGAGGGAGAGGGACTGCGCGGGTGTGACGCGGCCGGAATTCATGCGCCCTCCGATGGCTTTCCCGTGACGTCGCGCGGCTCCTTCTGGGGACTTTTTACGTCT
This sequence comes from Pteropus vampyrus, assembly GCF_000151845.1. Lineage (NCBI taxonomy): Eukaryota > Metazoa > Chordata > Mammalia > Chiroptera > Pteropodidae > Pteropus > Pteropus vampyrus. Next base: position 174,023 of record NW_011889249.1, read on the forward strand.
AATGTGTCTTTATTGGTGAAAAGCACGTCGACCTCACAGCGTCCGTCGGCATGTTCCCGGCGACGTGACTGTGCAGCGGGCCTCGGGAG
>NW_011889249.1:177441-179908 GCF_000151845.1 Pteropus vampyrus
TTTAATCCCTCAGTCTTTCCTTGGTAGGCACAGGGGTCCGCAAAGCACAGGGTGCTCCCCGAGACACCGACGCGTTCGCCTCTCACGTGCGTGGCCCCCCACCAGCGGCACTGTCTCCCCTGGAACCCGCCCCCAGCCCCCATCGTCCGCCCCACGCCCGCTGCCCCGGTTCTAGCCTGTGCCAGCTGCTCCCCGGGGCCCAAATGAGGCAGAGCCAGCACAGCGGGGAGCAGGGGCGAGGCTGTCCCTTTTGCTCTCCTCCCTCAGGCCTCGGTGGTCCTGCTTCCGCCCCACTGTGCCCTGCCCCCCAGGTCCCCGGTGACCCCGAGGTGTGCCGTGAGCACCTGCCGCCGCCGCCACCAGCTCTGCTCTGCCTTACCCCCCGCCCCCGCCCACCCCGGCCACGTGCACGTACATCAGCAGGGGCGGGACCAGGCAGGGCGGGTCAGGGCAGCGTTGGTAACATTAGAAGTGACCCTCTGCACAGTGGGTCTGTAACCTGCCACAGACCTCAGACGTGGCACTGTGAAAACACTTCGCATCACCATGCTGTGTTGTCCAGGGAACGTACGTTGGACTTTTTAAAATTCATTGTCAGATTCTCTACCGAAGGTTAAATTCTTGATGAAAATGATCAATCCCTCCCTCAGAAAGCTGAGTGTATGTTCATTCCTACAAATGTTTGTTTATGATTTGAAGGGATTCATTGATTCCCAAAACACCACAGGCTTTTTGTGAAGAGCCGTGCTCTGTACTAGGGGCGGGTGACACCACACAGCTCACACGACGCACACACCCCTGCCACGGCTCCGCCAGTTCGGTACGCACCTCCCCTTCTGCAAAAGCGGGGAGCACGTCGTGGACAAACGCGCCTGAATCGGGTAAGGGGGGGCGTCGGAGAGAATGTTCCTCCACAGGAAAACACAACCGGCCACTTAGTCAGGATTCCTCCTGCACCCCACTCAGAGTCAGTGGGCTCCCCCTATTAGTGCGAGGAACACTCAAAACCTGTGGTCTTCAGCCAGTTGTGCAAATGACACCGACCCTGCCATGAGAATTTATCACGTTTTTGGAGAACAGAAAGGACTGTTTTTGACGAAGGTCACAGCCGCTTCAGCACGAGGCCTCTGGGTTCTGAGACGGCAGCTCTCGCGTGCGCACGGTGTGGCTGGTCCCCTCGCTGGCGGCGGTGGGGCCCGGCCTGGGACAGTCACTCTGCAGGCGGACTCACTCCGCAGGGCAGGGCGGGGTCTGCGCAGTGCAGCTGCCGGACAGAGGCGTGACCGGGAGCTGTCCGCCTCCCCGAACCCCGAGTCAGGGGAGGAGGGCAGGAGCTGGAACAGCAGGCATCGGGGTCAGCTCGGCGTGCGTGCCCAGCGCGCCTGTGGGCACATCAAGCAAAAGTCGGGGCGTCACGGGGACCCCAGAACGGGCGACAGCACCACTGCAACCTGGCCGGTGCCAACGTCCAGACGCAGGTGCCGAGGCTGGCCGGGTGGCACCCAACTGGCGTCCACTCAGGCCCAGCACCGTCAAGCAGTGGTGCGCCGTGGCCCCGGGGTCGTGGGGGGCTGGCCTCACGCACTGCCCACTACCCCGTCCCGGAGGGGACCCCGCCGTGCGCTCTGCCCTCCCCTCCACTGTCCCCGGCAGAGTCGGTACCGCTGCCCAGGCTGGCGTCTCGGCTTCCGAGGCCGGTTTTCTTGGTGGGAAGGCCACGGGTGGATGACATCTCCATTCCTGGTGGGACGCCCACACTCGGTGAAGGTCGGCACGCTTCCTGGGCCTGGGGGGACCTGGGGACCGGGCCGCCCTCCCGTGACCTGTGTCCCTGAGGCCACCCCAGGCTCGGCCTGTTTGTGGAGAGCGATCACGGGCAGATGGCGCGTGGTCCTCTCGAACCCGCTGAAGACAGAAGCACCACGTCCGCTGGTGACAGACGTCACTTTTATCACAGAGAGGAACCAAAACAATACTTACTCTTACAGCCAGAGGTTTTTAATCCTGCTGATTCGGCATCGGGCCTCGGGGGAGCCCAAGACTGGCAAACGGAGCCTGTCGGAGACGGGGTGGGGGCTGCAGACGGGACGGGGGCGCGGGTGGGATTTGTCATCGTGACACTTGCCGCAGCAGTGGCAGCGTCTGGTCATCGTGTGCCTGACGTGGCCACGCGCAGTCCCCAGACGGCTCGACGGCAGCGACGTGGATGCTGCTGCTCCGTCCGCCTCGTCTACATCCCGCTCCCTCTTCCCGTTCTTCGGTTTCACAGTTACCACCCCGACCTGCTTTAGTTTTTTTAAAATTTTTAATTTCTTTGTTCTTGCCCTTAATTTTCGTTGCTTTATTTCCTTACACGTAACGATCAGCTTCCCGTATCTTATTCAGCCAAACCACAAGCAACAGTCACGCACGGCCGTCTGCACTCACCTGACGTTCCCCGGCGTTGTTCCCCGGCTCTTCCTACGTT
>NW_011889249.1:181760-185401 GCF_000151845.1 Pteropus vampyrus
TGTCTCCTATGGGCGACGTGCCTGCCCCTCGCCGGGGCTGTAAAAGCCGTCAGACTCGGCCGAGGCCCCTCGACTGGTGTCCGGGCGGCTATTCCGCTTAAGCTCGGAAACTCCTACTTTACATGGATTTCCCACATCCCGATTGTGTTTTTTTTAAGTTATAGTGGTAGAATAACATTGTATCTTCTTTCTGCAAACATCCCGGTTTTGACCTTGTCTGTGATCCGTGTAGATTTACCCCAGGCAGGTGCGTGTGGCCCGTCCCTTTTAGTTACTGGGGACCCTGAATGGATCGATGCCTTTCCGGCACAGCCTTATTGCATTTCAGCCCGCCCCCCACCCCCAGGACGAATTCATATTTTGAATTTGGTCAATGCATTAATTTCAGTTTACTTTCCAATGATGCATAAACTCTCTCAAATTTCACCTTTGACCACATGAAGTCAAAACGAGGGGCCAGATTATACACATCACACAGCAGTAACTTGCAGACCAGTATTTTAGAGGAGCAGAACAAGAAATCTAACTTTAATAACCTAGAGTCACTCTTTTGTTTGACAAAAAATATATAATGGGCAAGAACTACCTTTGTCCTCGAAAGCGGCTCTGTCTCCAAACATTTACAGTCGGAAGGGAACGCGGCTCCCGAGGTGTGACACGGATTCAATGCCAAGACTTGGCTTTGAGAGAGATGACAAGGCGGAGACTATGTCCTGACGGACCCTATCTCTGCGCTCGTGACAAGGGCCGAATGGAACGTGAAACGAATTTATGGAGCTGTTGCCGCGACTTCGAAGCTGATTCTCCGGGGGTCTCGGCGCCCGTCTGGTGTCTTCTGGCTTCACGCCTGGGTGGGCGGGAGCCCCGGAGCCCGGTGGCGACGAGGCCGTGTGCGTGTGTGCGAGGCGAGCGCAGCCCAGGGAGGGGTCCGGCCGCCGTGCTCCCTTCCGCGGTGGAGCCGCTTGGCGGGTCATTGCCCGACGCCGGTTCTCGGCAGCGTGCGTGCTGACGAACGACAGTTCGGGTTCAGCTAGAAAAAGCCTTCGACGGCATCATTCCCGTCTCGACCTCTGTGAACAGACGTGGGCGTCGTCGGTCAGGACACGGCGGGGGCCGCGGCCGGGCCGCGTGGGGAGGGCTCCATTAAAAGCTGCACAAGTTTTGCTTCCTGTTTATCTTTTTCACCATCTACTCATTTTCACAAGTCTTGTGTTGAAAGTCAAAGTTCTAAGGTGTGATGATGTTAACGTCATTCCAGAGCCTTAATCGTCATAAAATCTTTCATTCCTGAAAGCCCGAGTCAGCCGAACTTGTAACCCAGCTTTGAAACACTGGAGCTGCTCGATGTTCGAACGAGGGCGTTTGAAAAGCTGGGAAGGACCTTTGCGTGCAGGAGACTAAGCTGCCTGACACTGTTACGAAGCGTGGAGGCCACCGCACCCTCTGGTGACTATCTTGCGTGGCCTTCCCCAGTGAGCTCAGGCCGCCGGAAGATGCGGGCTCGCAGCTCAGACAACGGAAGTCCACCTTTTCACCATTCTGGGGGCCGGAAGTCCAAGATCAAGGTTCTGGCGGGGCGTGGGTCCCCGTCTGGTTTCTGGGTGCCCCCTTCCAGGTGACCGTCCTTCGGCTGTGCCTTCATGTGGCCCTTCCTCTGAGTGAGCGAGCTCTGGACCCTGCCCCCCCCCCCACCAAGGACACGTGTCCTGCCAGGTCAGCATCCTCCCGTGACCTCGTGTAACCTTAACTGCCTCAAAAGGCCCTAAGTCCAAGCAGTCACATGAGGCTAGGGCTTCAACACAGGATTCGGGGGGGACAATTCAGTCCACAGCAACTTTCTGTGAAGGACACATAATATCATCCTTATTTTCCAGATGCAGAGACTCAGTTGTACAAAGATTTTAATGACCGGGCCAAATTTACTCAGGAAATCTTAGCGGATTGCAAGGAGCAAATATTTGAATAAATAGTATTCTGGCTTATAACAAAAGACGCGAGAGCCCCCAGTTCTAGTTCAGTGCTGAAGATGTTTATGGTGAATTCTCTTCCCTCCCGTTAGGAGTGTTGTCCAGAGTTTTGGTGTGCATTTACCCGTTTTGCCACACGCGATCATTTTTGATGTTTCCTTTGAATTATCTTCCTAAGATCTGTACATGAATGAAATGACAGATTTAAATGTCATTACCTGGCAAAGTCTGTAGAGGTAGAAACAAACATTTCTACTAAAAATACATTTGCTCTCACATATGCTCAGGTTCAAATGTTTATATCAATGGCTGAGATTGAAAAGTATTATTGACTATTTTGAGAAATCCTATATAGTAGACATTCCTGATTAATGCAACATTAGATAATCCAGTTTTCTGATCGTATGTTTCTCAGGAAATTTGAGTAGCGTGAGATGTGCGGTGTCATACGAGGACCGTCCGCCCGTGTCCCCGCTTACCTGGGGCAGAGTGGGGGCTTCGTGCTCCTGGACGAGTGTGTGAGGTGGGCGAGCACACGTGAAGGCCCTGTCCGTGTTTGTGGGGGGCAAGCTGTGTGCGCTTCTCAGGCAGGGGTGCGTCTCCCCGCGGTGGCCTCACCCCACGCTGGCTCCGGCCGTCCTGTGTCTGCGCGCAGGAGTGTCCTGGCATCTCCGACCAACGCCCGGAACGAGCTTCTGGGAGGAGCTTGTCACCAGTCACCTTCATTTACAGGGAAAAGTGAAAATGATCTGGAGCTGAAGTCCCCGCTTACGGCTCTCTTCCGGGGTCTGATTAAATGTTTCTTTCACCAGTTATAAATGTCACGTGGGAAGAAACAGTTAACGTTCCGATTAAAATGTATTCTGTGTATACTCTTTAAAATAGGTTAATTTGCTCTGATGTTTGGTTCCTGTCTTTACTTTGAACCTTGAACACGTTCGTTCCTAACAACAGAGTTGTGCTCTGGAGACGCGTCCTCCGCGCCGTGGTGTCTCCTCGTCCCGCGTCTTTCACCGCGGGCCCAGTGGCGTCCGCACGGCTCCTCCTGGTCCTTTGCCTCAGTCTGGCCTCCTCTGCACATAGGCTTTCGGAGCCATTCCATGTGAAAGCGCCTACGGTTCCCGCAGAAATCAGAGCGCCGCACGTCGCCGCGGTCCTTCCCCGTGTGTCCAGCGCGGTCTCCCCGCCGGGCCATCTCCCCGCAGGCCTCGCCTCCGCGTCCTCCCAGCCCCGTCCAGTTGCCCCTGGTTAGCGAACTGTCAGTCAGAGGAGACACGTGCGCGGGCTCCAACGTCCGGCGGTCGGGCGAGGCCGGCGGTCAGTGTCCTCGCGAGGACGTGGTGAACGTTGAGCGCTTTGTCACCTCGGATACCTTTAAACAGGATCGGCAGCCACGGCCACTGCACGTGGCGTAGTGGCCCAGCCTTGGATTCACCCCGATTACCTAAAAACTGGCCCCCAAATGATGGCACCATGCGGAGAAGCAAGGCAGAGAGGGGGCCACTTTGGGGATCGGAGAACGAGAACAGACAAAATGGAGCCGCGTGCGCCTCACCGCTCGGAGTTTGCTGCCCGGGAAACGGGGCGGCACCGTCCTCGGGGACGGGGTTGGGGGACAGCGGGGGGACTGGGCGGCTTCGCGGGGACGCTCGTGGGTTTCGCTAAGGCGCGCGA
>NW_011889249.1:185857-187913 GCF_000151845.1 Pteropus vampyrus
CCCTGGGCGACGTGGAGCAGCGTCCCTCTGCCCCTGCGCTGCGAGCCCCTCGGCCGTCTGCCCGTGGACACCGTGCTGGTCACGCGTGGCCCTACGGAGTGTCGACGTGGCACGCGAGCTTCCCCACGGTGAGCTCGACTCCGTTTGTGGGGAAAAGAGAAACTTTAACAAAATAACACCGCTAAGTTCGCGTCTGCGTAAACGCTTATTCTCACCGAGCCGAGCTCAGGAGTCAGCAGGACGCACGTCTCCTGCGTCGTGAGCGAAGCTGCAGATCCCGCCCTTAGGGCTGGCAGCAGGTGGGGCCGCAGGTGGACGGCGCTTCCTCGGGGTCCAGGGCCAGTGAACCTGCCACGGCCGCGTCCCGGCCGCGGGGAGGGCCCCGGACACCTGTACCCTCCCCAGGTCGGTGAGGGGCGGGGCATGGGGCTCCTCGACACCGGCCTCCGTAGTAACGAAGGCTGTCGGCCCCATCGGGGCCACTTAAAACCAGAGAGCAGGACCGCGCTGTACAGGTCTCTGACTCAAACGATCTTTTCTTGAGGTTTTTAAAGATTTTGAACCAAACGCTCGGACTCCACCCCCCCAGAGGGCCCGTTGGCGGTGTCAGCGTCACAGTCGAGCACTGACAGCGTCGGAGGCGCCGCACGCCGGGGCCGGGGCCTGGGCCTGGGCCGCGAGGCTCCACGAGCGAGTCCCACATGAGCCCGGTGCTGGGTCGCGGGGTCGAGTCCCTCGCGAGCCGCCTGCTTGCTCATGAGGACAAAGCGAGGGTCGCCCAACCCGTTGGTTCCGGCAGTCTTTGAGAACATTCTCAGTTCTTTTTCACTCGTATATTTATTTGTAGATATAAACACGTCTCAGAAAAGAACGAGGACAGAGAGTGAGATCGACCATCAGACAGAAGCAGGGGGCTCTGACTCCGGGCGGCCGCGTGTGCGGCTCACACCCCGGCCACAGGCTCCACCGGGCCTGGAGAGCAGGCAGTGAGGGGGCAGGGGCTGCGACCCCGGCTGCCCCCCTGTGGGGTCAGAGCACGCTCACCCGCCCTGCACAGCCGCAAGACACTGTCGCTCAAACCCCGCAGTCTCCCCGGGCACGGCGCTGCCTCCGGGGCCTCCTCCCCGTCCCGTGACCGGCACTTGACGTCCTGAGCCAGGGGCCTGTCCCCTGCCCCGCGGGTCACCCTGTCCTCGGCCTGTCCCCTCCTCTGCGTCACCGCTGTCCTGCCTGCGTTCCCGTCTCGCCCGTCTTGGAGGTGACAGCTCGTGTCCTCCTCGTCCCTGGCCCTCCGCGCTGCTGCCCGTTCCAGGGTCTCAGAACGCCCGCGTGTGTCACCAGGGCGCCAGGGCCTGAGGCCTGTGAGAGCTGGGGCGGATGGCGTGTGCCCCCGACAGCTGCTTCCCAGCCCAGCACCCCAGGAATCAGGGACAGAGAGCTGCAGCTGGAAGGCCTGCCGATGCCACAGTCGGGGTGGGCGGGTGGCCGTGTCATCGTCCCACAGGACAGGCCATGCTGGTGAGGGAGCCTCTGTGGCTCTCGGTCTCTCCTCGTGGGGACCAGGGAGCCAGCAGGCACTGAGCTGGGGAACAAGGGGCTGGAAACGCAGAGCAGCCTCGTTTCTTCAGCCATCCACTCGGATGTGAGCAGTCATGCTGCAGAAGGCACGTCGGGGCCTCCAGCGGTGACCACCGCCGCTGCCATTTTGGCCGGAGGAACTGGGCAATGACAGGTGTGAGAGCGGCTCGCTGCCGTTCACGGTGCGGTCGACGGCATCCAAGCTCACGCTCGGGTGGAATGGCCGCGGCGTGAGGAGACCCGGGCGGGGCGTGTGGACATGGAGATGGGCAGGCGCGGCACCAGCTGCTGGGGACAGACGGGAAGCCAGTGGGCGGCGTGGGCAGGGGCGGCCTGCCACCAGGCACTGGAGCCGGGAAGGGGCCTGGGTTTTATGTAAGAGTAAGAGGGTCATTTGAGGACACTTCAGAGGAGGCGAGATCTGCTTGCATCCAACAGTGACCCAGGCAGTGGCCGGGGCTGGCTGGTGGGAGGGGGG
>NW_011889249.1:188969-192721 GCF_000151845.1 Pteropus vampyrus
TTCCCCCATCAGATTTGCTCTCTCTTTCACGCCTTTATTTTTTTTCTTGTTTTTCCATTAACTAATTGCTTTTCCTTTTCCTTCATCCGCCCAACTTTCCGCTCAGTTTGTTCTCTGTATCTTCGTCTGTTTCCGTTTTGCTCGTTTATTTTGCTTTGTAGATTCCCACATGCGCGCGAGATTGCGCGGATTTGTCTTTCTCCGTCTGACTTATTCCACTCAGCACAGCACCCTCTAGGTTCATCCTCAATGGCAAGATTTCACCCTTTTTCAGGGCTGAGTACTATTCCGCCGTGCACGTGCTCTGCCCCTTCTTTACCCGGCCTGTCGGTGGGCTCCCCGGTCGCTCCACAGCTTGGCTGGTGTGAATCGTGCTGCAGTGAACATGGCGCTGATATATCCTTGTGGATCAGTGTTTTCATTTTTTTTCAGCTAAATACCCAGAAGTGGAATTTCTGAGTCATAGGTAGTTCTATATTTAATTTTGGGGGAAATCCCCAGATCGTTTGCCACTGTGGTTGCACCTATTTGCGATTTGGCGACGGTGCAGAAGGCTCCCTTTCCTCCAGGTCCTCGCCAGCGCTTGCTGCTGGTTCACTGATGACGGCCATTCTGCAGGTGTCAGGTGACATCTCATTGTGGTTTCGATTTACATGTCTCTGATGATTAGCGACCTTGAGTGTCTCGTCATATGTCTGTTGGCCGTCCGTGTGCCCTCTTTGGAGAAATGTCAGTTCAGGTCCTCTGCGCATTCTTTAATAGGATTGTTTGTGTTTTTGTTCTTGAATTGTATGGTTTATCTATAAATTTTGGATATTAGCCCCTCGCTAGACGTATTTTGGTGAGCATCTTTTCCCACTCGGTAGGTCGTCTTTTCGTTCTGTTGATGGTTTGCAGAAATGTGTTAGTGTGACATAGCCCGATCTGTTTATTTTTTCTTTCGTTGCCCTCGGCGACACTATTGCTGGGACCGAGGTCAAAGGTGGCCTTGCCCATGGCTTCTGGGAGTGTTGTGGTTTCCGGCCTCACATTCAGTCTTTAACCCACTGACCTCTGTGTCCATTTTTTTGGGTCACTGCAGCCTGGCACGCAGTTTGAATTCAGGTCGCGTGACACTGCCCACTTTGCTCTTTCTGAAGGTTTGTCACAAGTCTTCGTTTTAAGTGCATCTTCCTAAGTTAATATAACTACTAAAATCTAGTTACTCAAGAGACTTCTTGCACAGCATTGATATCTTTTTATATTAAAACCGCAGGCTTCTGAAAAGCGTAACATCTTTATTTTCCAGGGGGAGGAGCTCTCCCTTTGAGTCGAGCGCGGGGTAGGACACATGTCAGGACCCGCCCCCCACACCGTCCCTCCACGTGGACCTCGCGTCTGCCTCTGCCGGGCTGTGCGCTTTCTCCGCGATACCTGCCTTCACTCGCTCAGGGCCCTCAGTCACCCACGCCGCCCCAAGCTGGCCATCTGGGCCAGGACGGGTCACCCTGCATCGAGCCACGGAGGGAAAGACTTTGTGTACATTCTGCCCCTCTGCTTTCTCATAGGCTTACAGCACATGGCCTTCAAGGGGCTTAACATCGGTGTTTATTCTGCTGAATTTACTCTTAACTGAGAAACTTTTCTCTCCTGGAAGAAGAGGTAACTGACAGGTCAGTTTCAGACCTGGGTAAGATGTGTCACAGACAGCAGCAGACAGGCGGGGCCCACACCGCCACTCGGGGTCTGTGGGGACGCTCTCCTTTATTTTTGCCGACCCTGAATCCTAACGAGAGCCAGCTCGATGCCCAGTTCTGGACTTCACGAAGACGAAAAGGCTTTTAAGAAATGAGCAAAGGTACTGCCTACACAGTCACCCAGGAATACAAGCGTGGCTGGAGCCGTGGGCAGCTGTGTATGAACGTGCAAGCTGCCCGCACACCTGGGGGCCCGGTGACGGGCACACCGTCTGCATCACTGCAGCTGCTACTGCGTCTGCACCGGGGGTGGTCTGCGGAGAAAGCAGTCTCCTCCTGCTTTTGCCGAAAGCATCGGCAAAGTTGTGTTTTTACGTGGAAGCGTGTACGTTAGCGCAGGAATGTTGTAGTCTTGTGTTAGAGGGCGTCGGATCTCCCTGCCCACGTGTGTGCGTCATGAATGAGCCCCAACTCTGCTTATCTGCTCAGGTCGCCGTTCAGGGGGGTGCGAAGCAGAGAGAGGGCGAGAGAGCGCGAGGCCGAGGCCCCAGGCCTGCCCCTGGCTCTGCCGTCTCTGCAGGTGACAGGTGGCTCACCTGCTCTGGGCAAGGACCACACCTCACACGTGGGCTTGTTATGTGACTTAAATGACTCAGTGCTTATGAAGGTCTGTGAAGAGGGCCTGACACATAGGAAATGCTCAGTCGTTTGTAGTCATTAATCCAAATAATGAAATTCAGCATTCAGACTTGTTAAGGGGAATTATCATCATTTTACGACATCACCCAGATGTTCACTTCGATCAGTATTTAACAGGTGTCTGAATTTTACAGACTAACATGCAATGAGAAACAAATTGTTTCTATTATAACACAGTTGTGTTGCAAACAATTACATTTGCATAACCTCAAATAACACTACAGATAATAGCAATTAATTTGACTTGAAGTGGCAACTGTAACAGAAATAGAACACATCTCATTGTGCCTTTTTGCACGTTTGAATATTTATATGAACTAAAATGTTCTTCTGTATTTCAGTTTTATATTATGATGTAATGGCAGGATTACCACAGAAATAAACTAGAATTACTTTTCGGCTAAAATCCACAAACCCAGTTTAATCTGACCAAAAAAGTCTATTTTGTTTAGGAGCATTCATTAAAACTTTTAATTAAAATCAAACTTTCACATTTTGTTTTATTACCCATTTTACCCCTTTTTGATTTGCTGCTTTTTTAAGGCCGAGGTGTCCCTCAGATGGGGAGCATTTTGGAGACTGACTTGGAGAGTCCGCTGGAGCAGCCTCCCCTCCCGCTGCCTCGCTGGGCCTGGCCCGGCCCCCGGCTCACGGTTGGCAAAGGCACCGTTTCCTCTCGCTGCGTTGAGATTGCGGCCACCATCGGCTTCGGGAGCGCGGCCCTGGCCGATCCTCCGGTCTCGTTTCGTTTCCTAAGCTATGATTAGATCTGAATGAACCACAAGAAAGTTACATAAAGTCCTGGGGCATTTTGACCATTTTGAACTAAATCGTCTCAAGACCATTTCAAGTCAATACATTTAAGCACCCTGATTATTGCGGAAATGATGAACTGATGGTTTACTCAATCCACAATGTCACTAGTTCTAGAAGCCGGGCTAATGCCACAGAGAGAATAAGATGGGTAAACAATGAACAAAGGAGAAGCTGGTCCCCCGTCCTGTTTTCTACCTGAAGGGTCAGGGCGTAGACTCTGTCCATCTGTCGTGTGTCCCTCTGTTTGTCCAGCCCAGCATCTGAGGGAACCGCAGCTGCTCACAGCAGGAGGGCAGGATTTTGGAGGGATCATGTGGGGAATGAGTCAGCAGGCGTTTCTCACCCCAGCAAGTTCCGAATTATTCCCACCTAGCATCTGTGCCTTTTCTTTAAGGATTTCCATTTGACCTTTTAATTTTTCTCAGGAGCTCCAGGAATGTCGTGCGGGTGCTCCGCCATTTCCCGCTGTCAGGGGTAACGTGTGTGCACCCGCGCGCGTTACACGCCTGTGCTGCTCACATGGGGCTTCCACGCCGAGCGCACCCTTCGACGCAGGGCTCC
>NW_011889249.1:193965-196120 GCF_000151845.1 Pteropus vampyrus
GGAGGGACTCTGACGTCTGCTCTGGGTCCCGTCCCCCCTCCTCCCGCCCAGCAGAACGAAGTCCCTGAGGCCCCTCGGCACCCTCCCCCACCCCGTGCTGTGCCACGGCCGTTCGGATGCGGCGTTTGCCTTGAGTGATCTCGCGAAGGACGTGCATGACCTGCAGCGCTCACGCTTCTGTCGTTGTGTGCGGCTTTGCCCTCTCCGCCCGCTCGAAGGACCCTGCGTCCCCACGGTCAGCGTGGGGACGCTCCCTGGACCCGGCTCAGAGCGGAGACGGGGGAGGGGGATGGAGGCTCTGGAAGGGCTGTGTGGCCGAGGGTGACAGGAACACACCAGGGGGACGTGCGGGCTGCTCCGGGCACGACCTCGTGCAGGTGGGGACATTGCTAGAGACCCGGAGCTGGTATCGCCAGGTCCAGCGACAGGAGGCTGTGTTTTATTTTCAACAAAATTTAATGCCCGTCAACGACTAAAAATAATATTAACAATTGACATGATATAAAACAGGGAATGTAAGGAAAATTTTCGTGCTGAAACAATAGCTGTGACTAGGTTTCCCACCCTTCATCGAAGACGCGTGAATTAAAGCAAAGCTACGCGGCGGCGAACGTCTGGGGCAGGGCCGTGCGTTTTGTGCAGCTGTTCGGTGTCGGGCTCTCTCGGCCTCGGGGCAATGGGAAGGTCGAGGGCGGCCGTGCTGTGGGGGTCACGCTCCGGCCTCGGCGCAGACGGTCCTCTGCTTTCATCCGGGCTGTTCTCCGTGGTCTCGTCACTTAGAGCGGCCGTTAGGTGTGTCCTTTATTGCCGGTGTCAACTAAATGAGACGTGAGAATCAGACTTGTCCCCTCGGGTGATCCGGCCCTTCCTCGGGACGAGGGGACACGTGTATCCATGTCACCCACAGCTGGGTTTGGAAAGGGATCCTCTCGGTGTGCTTAAAGTCAGCCGTCCGCTTAGCTGTGGGGCGGTACCTCTCACACCCATGCACGCCCACACGCTGCCACACGTGCTCACACACTCACACACGCATGCATTGATACGCCCGTGTGCTCACACACGCACACACTCACTCATGCACATGCACACTCACAGACACACAGGGCCATTCGGTTATTGCAGAAACAGCGTGAATGACCGTCATGACGAGCACGATGGCACCGACTGTCTGTTGACACTTTGCACTTTTGCGCCCTGCAGCTGACCAGACAGGGATGTTGTTCGTGGGCGACGCCGTCCTGCAGGTCAGTGTGTCAGCCCTGCCCTCCGTCCGGTCCCCTGTGTATGTGAACGCACAGTGACCAGCTCTCGATTTGTCGTCCGTCCAGGTGAACGGCATCAGCGTGGAGAACGCCACCCACGAGGAAGCGGTGAGTGTGCCACGTCGTGTCGTTTCGTCCTGTTGATCGGATGTGCCACGTCGCGTCGTTTCGTCCTGTTGATTGGATGTGCTGTTATTCTGCCCACTTTTCTCTCTACACTCGTATTTCGTGAGTGTGTCATAGATGAGAGGTTTAGAATTGGGAAGAAACGTGTAAACGGAGCCATGCGCCATGTGCCACGGGGCCCTTTGTGCTGTGTGCGTGTGCCCTGTGCCGCGTGCTGCAAGGCACTAGGTGAGCGCCAAGCAGTGGGCCCTCGCGGACACTGGACGGCAGATGTCCTTACGCACTGAAGCTGGGAGGATGGACGTTCAGGGGTGTGGGTATGCCCAGGTGGCCTGGGGGTCACTGGCCGTGCTGAAAGTGGCATCTGTCAGGGTCCCCACATGCTAGCTCTCTCCTGCCACACTTGTGTGTAACACACCTGGGAGGCTGTCTCACGAGACACACCTCTGGCGACTGCCAGGGTGATGGCATGCGGGTCATCCGTCACTGTAGCCTTCCTTCGCTGGGACTTGCCTGGTGTCAGGCCAGGCTCCACGGGACAAGGGTGGAGGAAACGAACTTCCAGCCTGGAGCGTTACTCGGGCAGTTGGGCGCCAGGTACCCGGAGTTACCCAGCGACGTGGCCATGTGCCAGGCTGCGGCTGAGGCGGGCCGTGGGGCGCCGGGGAGGGCGCCGAGCCTGGGGTGGGGGCGAAGTTCCAGGCAGTGGTTAAGCTGGGCCTTGAAAACTGAGAGGCTGGGAGAGGGAGAGGGAGCCAGGTGGAACC
>NW_011889249.1:197070-199770 GCF_000151845.1 Pteropus vampyrus
GCCCAGGTGGCCTGGGGGTCACTGGCCGTGCTGAAAGTGGCATCTGTCAGGGTCCCCACATGCTAGCTCTCTCCTGCCACACTTGTGTGTAACACGCCTGGGAGGCTGTCTCACGAGACACACCTCTGGCGACTGCCAGGGTGATGCATGCGGGTCATCCGTCACTGCAGCCTTCCTTCGCTGGGACTTGCCTGGTGTCAGGCCAGGCTCCACAGGACAAGGGTGGATGAAACGAACTTCCAGCCTGGAGCATTACTCGGGCAGTTGGGCGCCAGGTACCCGTAGTTACCCAGCGACGTGGCCACGTGCCAGGCTGCGGCTGAGGCGGGCTGTGGGGCGCCGGGGAGGGAGCCGAGCCTGGGGTGGGGGCGAAGTTCCAGGCAGTGGTTAAGCTGGGCCTTGAAAACTGAGAGGCTGGGAGAGGGAAAGGGAGCCAGGTAGAACCACCCACACGCCATGGCCCGAGCACAGGGGGTGACGCGAAGGGGCACAGGACAGGCGCCGCCGTCGGTTCCTGGCGGGAGTTCCGTGGGGTCTGTTCCCGTGACGTCAGGCGCCATCTCCGTGAGCCGCGTCCCCTGGCGTCCCGCACTCAGCCCGGGCCACTCACTCGCCAGCGTTTATCTTGCTGAGAAGCCAGCGTTCAGTTCCAAGTTCGGGCGCACGGCTCGCCCTGCCGCCGGGTCACGTGACCTGCGTGTCTCCGCGGAGCCCGCACACGGTGCGCTCGTGCCGCGCCGCTGACCGAGGAATCACTCGGCTTGAGCTGCTCCCCCCTCCGTTCCCTCGTTCGGAGCATCGTTAGCGTTCGGGGGGCTCCGGGCTCAGGGAAGACTCTCACGGGACGGACGTGGTTTTCGGTCTCAAGGGCCTGACTGCATTGGGTTCGTGTTCAAACAGAGGAGGTGGTCTCGTCTGTTTACCTCCGGAACTTAACGTTTGTGTTTGTTTTCTAGTTTCTGCAACACTTTGCTTTCTTAAGGTGAGAAAACAGATAATAATCCAAAGAGAAACAGCGCACTCCTTGATAACATCCCTCCTCACCCAGGGAAAGCAAAACACATTCACCCAGGAAGCAAATTTTGAGTAAATGATGCGTAAGCCTTATAGATGGAGCTATTCCAATATTTTACTGATACAAAGACTTTTTGAACCAAATTCTCAAATTATGTCAGCATTTTCATGTGATACAAAAGGCATGATTGGAGTACTTTAATGAGACACATAATCTCAATTTTTCAGATTCATAAGGTTCATAAAGATATTGAATTTGTGCAGAGCTCATAAATCACATGGTTTCATGCTCTTGTTTTTTCTAAGTAAATTCTGGCTTCGATTGATTCTAAAGAAAATATCGATATTGCCTAATGCAGGGGTACACAGACTGAATCTAATTACCTCACATACGGTCTCCGGCTTTAGAAAAGATTTACTACTTGAAAATAACAAAAATACCTTCATTCCCACATTATACACGTATGAAAAGAAACACATAATCTCTCTCTTTTTAATAGACCTCTGTGTTTTTATCCACACAGATATGTAACATCATAGCCGCCATGGCAGAGACTGAACTCTCCGTAAGCTTGTTGGGCGAGGTCTGAGGCATGTCACCATTCAGACAAAAATGAAAACAGGTGATTGGCACATCACTCGATCTGGCATCTGCCTGCAGAGGGCAGCGGTGCCTGGGGAGGAAGCGACGCCGGAGCAGCCGCTTCTCCTGGGGACCCCGAGCCCCCTGTGGTCTGTGAGGGGTGACGGCTGAAACTGATCCGGCCCCTCCAGCTCCCAACAGGCAGAAATCGGAAAGTGCCCAGACGCCGTCACCCCCAGCTGACGGGAGATCACAGCCGCCTTTCCCTCCCTGTCCCAGTCTGGACGGAGAGACAGGCTGGGACAGACAGATCGGGAGATGAAGGGTAGGTGAGTGGATGATAAAGATGGAAGATAGACAGAGGATAGGTGGATAGACGATAGGTGGACAGTAGGTACATGATAAATACATAGGTAGGTAGGTAGATCGATAGATCAATAGGTAGATAGAGACGATGAATGGGTAGGTGATCGACAGTGAATAGAAAGAAAGAAGATGGACGGGCGGATAGATCGATAGACGGTGATGACAGATAGATCTAGGCCGGTAACCACTGTGAGTTTTTCAGGAGTCAGAAGTGGTTTGGGGAGGTGGTTCTCAGCCCTGATGCACACTAGAACCACCTGGCATCCCCAGAGATTTATGTCGAGGCCTTTAGTCCAGCACCACTGCTCCCTAACTCCCAGACCGCTGACTCAGTGGGGCTCCGAGTCGCAGGAATGGGAAACAGAGCCCCTAGTAGTCAAGGGTGTGGCTCGTGGGCACAGCGTGCACGGCAGTCGTGGGCTGTGCAAGTCTAGACCCTTCCATGAGGGCCTGGTCGAGCCGTCATGTGTAATGGAGACATGTGGGTCCAGTTCTGTGGTTTTGTGGGATAGACAACACCGAAGTCTTGGACAGTTACCTTGTGGTGTGGCTTCTTGACCATGGTCAGGCATTCAGACCCTACCAGAGCCCATCACCAATTAAGAGCTTTTCCAAAAAGAGCATTTCTTGCAGAGGCTGACGTGGCTTTATAAGAAAAAGGGTTTGCATACAATTTTCCTGTCAGCCACCTCCGGGAGCTTCCTAGAGACACACATCTGCCAAGGACGCTCCCAGTG
>NW_011889249.1:202021-203533 GCF_000151845.1 Pteropus vampyrus
GATGGCATGGATGTAACGGACATCTGTGTATTAAACTCCCTAACAGCAGCAGAGCACGTCCCTCTTAAGCTCACGGGGGAGAGTCAGCATGACAGACCATATCATGACAGGCCACAAAGCACACCCTGACGAATTTAAAAGAATGGAAATCGTGCAGCGTCTTTTCTTAGATAGTAATGGGATTAAATTAGAATCAATGACAGAAACGTGACTGGGAAAATCCCCAAATACTTGGAGATTAAACAACACACTTCTGAGCAACACGTGGATCAGAGAGGAACTCTGGAGAGAAAGGAAAAATATTTTGAATTAAATAAAAATGGAAAAACAATTTATCTAAATGTGTGGGATTTTCAGCAAAAGCAGTGCTTACAGGGAAGTTTATGTCACTGAAACACACACTAGAAAACAGGAAGCATCTAAAATCAGTCATCTAAGCTTCTATTTTTGGAAACTAAAAGAACCAATTAAATCCAAAATAAGCCTAATAAAAGATAAAAATTAGAGCAGAAATCAATTAAATCGAAAGCAGAAAATCAATACAGAAAATCAATAAAATTAAAAGCTGGTTCTTCGAAGAGATCAATAAATTGGCATGCCTCTGTGCAGCTTAACGAAGAGAAAAGGAGACCACAGATTAACAATACCAGGAATGAAGGAGGGGACCTCACCGAGGACCCGTGGAAGGCGAAAGGCTAATAGGACGAAGGAGCTTGTGGAGGAGCCGCAGGTTTGATAATCAAATCCAACGGGGCCGTTCACTGAAAGACAAGCGGCCAAAACTCACACAGGAAGAAATATGTGATTTGAATGGTCCTGTATCTAGTAAAGATAGTGAATCAATAATTAACAACCTTCCAAAACAGGAAGCATCAGGCCCCGGTGGGTGCGGTGGTGAATCCTACCAAATATCCGTGGAAGAAATTGTACCAATTCTCTACGGTACCTTAGAGAGTAGAAGCAGAGGGAACACTCCCAGCTCACGCTACGAGGCCGGCATTAATTACCCTAATGCCAAAACCGGACAAGAAATTACAAGGAAACTGCAGACCGCTACGTGTCATAAGCGTAGATGCAGAAATCCTCAACGCAATATCAGCAGATCGAATCCAACGACGTATAAACAGAGTTATGCACAGCGACCACGATGACCATTCTGCCCTCTCAGCCTCCATATTAGAAACGCCGTGGTTTTGCATTGATTTATTTCCTTCAGGTTCTCAGTCCCCCCGAGATGTTTCCTTATCAAAAAGATGTCTACGGGTGGGTGACCAGCATCCCCACAGAGGCGGAGCATCGTCGGCCTGAGCCACACGTCCATTCTGAAATGCGTTT
Organism: Pteropus vampyrus; assembly: GCF_000151845.1. NCBI lineage: Eukaryota > Metazoa > Chordata > Mammalia > Chiroptera > Pteropodidae > Pteropus > Pteropus vampyrus. The sequence goes on from NW_011889249.1 coordinate 203,357, forward strand.
GAACAGAACGTGACAAGATTTTTAAATGGTAATACAGTGTCAAGCACTAGTCACCAAGCAAGTGACAAAGGACATTTCCAGGGTTAGCGCACAGCAGCAGCGACTTTAGACCGCGTAACCCCACAGCGTGGGAGCTGACACAGAAGACAACTGTTGGTTGCAGCCCCCACGCCCCCC
>NW_011889249.1:203933-208688 GCF_000151845.1 Pteropus vampyrus
CGGGCCTCCAGGACAGGTCCTCGGGGTGGGCGGCCTGTCCACACACGTTCAGACCCGGGACCGCGGAGTGCGCTGGGGTCGCGCTGCGTTGGTGTCCGGACGCCCAGCGCTCAGCGGAGGCGGAGGCCGCGTCCTGTCCCTGAGCCCCTCCGGCTGGTGGTCCCCGGGGTGTTGGGGACTCCTGTTTGCTCGGAGGCTGGAGCAACCGCAGAGCAGCGAGGCTGCTGTTCCCAGGTCGCCTGGATGTCCTCAGAGCTGGCCCCACAGACAGCCTTCAGGGGCGAAGGGGGGAGGAGGAAGTGAGGAGAGAGGTGGGGGAGGGGGCGCGGGGACAGGCGTGGGGACCAGACGGGAGCCCCCACCCCGCAGAGTCTGCCGTGCACCGTCTTCACCCGCGCATGCTCACTGCGCTGAAGGTCAGGCCGGCCTCTGCGCTGCCCCGCCCCTGCACGTCCCGAATAGTGACTGCCGTTGCCCCAGTGAGCGTCCCCTGAAGCCCGAGGTTAGCCCAGGGAAGTCTGCGAAGTATCGAGAATGTGTCCTGGAGGCAAACTAGCGGCCGGTTCTGTGGGTCATGGGTCAGGCATCCAGACCAGTGAGTGGCTGCACGAGAGGAAATGTGTATGTTCCCCTTGAGGTGTGTGTGCGTGTGTGTGAGTGTGTGTGAGTATGACTGTGTCTGAGTTTGTGTGTGTATGTGAGTGTGCATGAGTGTGACTGTATGAGTGTGTGTGTGAGTGTGCATGAGTGTGACTGTGTGTGTGTGAGCGTGCATGAGTGTGACTGTATGAGTTTGTGTGTGTGTGAGTTGCATGTGAGTATGTGTATGAATTTGTATGTGTGGGTGTGTTTATGAGTTCGCGTGTGACTATGAGTGTGTATGAGTTTATGTGAGTGTGACTAAGTGTGTTGTATGCGAGTTGTGTACATGTGAGTGTGTGAGTGTGCGCATGTGAGCGTGTTTGAGTTCGTGTGTGTGTGAGTTTATGTGAGTGTGACTGAGTGTGAGTGTGTGTATGAGTTTATGTGAGTGACTGTGAGTGTGCGTGTGCGTATCAGTTGTGTGTGTGTCAGTGTGGGTGTGTGTGTTGGGAGGAGGGGGTCCCAGGTGGGTTGCCAATGCGATGATGCCGCGTTCGGCGTTTCCCCGTATTTGAACCAGTTCCGTTATCTGTGACACGGGGTGGGAGCTTCCGAGCGGCAGCGTGGCTGCGGGTGGGATGAGAACCAGGTGCTCTGTGTGGATCACGAGCAGAAAGAAGACCCCGCACAGCACCAGAAAATTACAGTCCACTCAGCGCTCTGCGCTTGGTGGTGGCCGCAGCCCACGACAGAACTCCCAAGACCTCTAACCACTAATCTGCAAAGTAAGCGACTGGCTCGGGCAGCCGCCCAACCCCTCTGAAGTCCTTTACCCCTAAAAATCTCTGGTTTTGAGAGGCTGAGCCCCGGCGGGCCAGAAAGCCTGTCAGCTCTGCATTTCCGGGAAGCGGGACACCTTCCTCGTGCCCGTCCTGAACTGATTTGTCTTCACTGCTCGCCTGGCATTTCTCTACCGTTAACATTTTATTCACTGATGTAACAATGTTCTTTTGGAGACGATTTCATAGTCGCAGATGTCAGTGAACCACGTTTAAGAGGAAGCGTTGGAGGGCTGAGAGAACTGTTTTAAGGTGACATTTTCAAGTAGAAGGGTCTCGGGGAGCGATCGGAAGAGGTCAGTGTGGCCTCGTTTCATCTTTCAAACGCCTTAACAAACAAACCTGCCATCAGTGCCTCTTGCCTCGGTGAAGATCCTCAAAGGATGCTAATGACCGTCCCTTTGTAAAGCGGGAGCCCCTGTCCCCGTATTTGCCAGGCAGCCAGAGCCAGTGTCCCTCGCTGTCACTTGCCGGCGAGGAAGAAGTGGAGAAAACAGTCGGCAGCGCGTGGTCTGAGCAGCTGGCCTCGGGCTGCGGCCTCCTTGGGTGCACATCATGTCCGGCACCTCACGCACTCTCCAGAGGTGCACGTAGCTGGGCCTGTAGCGTGTGGTCGTGAGGGTCCCGGGCTGCCTGGCGTGGGCCCAAGGGGACATCGGCCAGGACGAGGCGGCTTGAGGTGACACCATTAAGGTGGGAACTGGTGAAGACGTTCCGTCTGTTGGCCGAGAGTGGCCTGTGCCCTGCAGAACGTGGTCGATGGAAATAAAGGAGCATGACGTGCGTTTACTGAAATACATGGGTGGAAGGTCGGACTTTTTAAGTGTGGCCGACGGGTGGCAAAGGTCACCTTTGAATTATAAAGTGCTGTCGCCAATGGGGCGTGGTTTGGGCAGTAGATTCGGGGCCCGGTTTGTTTCCCGTGTATAGTGAGAGCAAGACTTCATTACAAGTTCTAATTCTGAGTTAGGGCATTATGGATGTTCCATGAAACACAGAGGCAAATACTGACCATCGCGAGTCATTCTGGAAGAAGCCAGCCTGTGACAGGACAGTCACCCTTCCCTCTGCCCATCTTCACATCAGAAAACCTGCCACAGCTCTGTCCTCTGTCCAGACCTAAGGTACTGAAAACTGAAGTCCGCCTGCAATCCGCCTGCTCTGGGGCTGCCCCCTGCGCTCGGGGATGTCCCCTGGGGTGTTCCCGGCCCTGCACATCAAAGGGCTAGGTTGGCTCGTCCTGGACTCAGCTGCCCGCTCTCCCAACACTGCCCTCCGACAGCAGACTCTGGGGCTCCGAGTCACTCGGTGCTGTGACCACAGGGCCCCAAACGGCCTTTGGAGCGACGCTGGACGCCCTGCTCCAGGCAGACGGCCGCCCCAGGCATCCTTGGCTGGTGGCCTCTGAGGCACCTGCACACTAGGGCCCTGCACTGCCTTTCTGTTTGTATTTAGGCCCAAATTCTTAGGCTGCTCTAAATGCCTTTACTTCCAAGATTCCCGCTCACTGTCGCCTTCGTACTGAATTTTCATTACTATAGCTTTACCCACCGGTGACCGCGTGTGAGATGAGACAGCCACTCACTGCACAGCGCCTGCGCACACGGGGTCACTGGTGTCCTCGCAGCGCTGGGGAGTGGCTCATAGGCACATGCGAGGGCTCTCAAGAACACACACACAACAGCAAATGACCAGCCTGCCACTAAATTCTTCCCAAGTCCTCTCCACCCCTGGTCGGGGACGGATGGCGTCTGGTGCAGCATCAGACACACACAATGAGGATGTGTTGCAAATGGGGTCATTTCTTCCCATTGAAGGAGATGGCTCTCCTACTGTCCCTCCTGTTCCCCTCCTCCCAACACACACACCACACACACTGCACACGAACACACAGATACATATGCACACTGCACACATACACGCAACAGATACACACACACCACACGCACCTGCACACGAACACACAGATAAACATGCACACCCACCCACACACACACCAGATACACACACACCACACGCACCTGCACACGAACACACAGATAAACATGCACACCCACCCACACACACACCAGATACACACACACCACACGCACCTGCACACGAACACACAGATACATATGCACACCGCACACACACACAAAACATACACACACACCACACACACCTGCACACGGACACACAGACACATATGCACACCGCACACATACACAAAACATACACACACACCACACACACCTGCACACGGACACACAGATACATATGCACACCGCACACACACACAAAACAGATACACACCACACACACCTGCACACGAACTCACAGATACATATGCACACACACACAAAACAGATACACACACACTACACACACCTGCACACGGACACACAGATACATATGCACAACACACACACACAACAGATACACACACACCACACACCTGCACACGAACTCACAGACACATATGCACACCGCACACACACACAAAACAGATACACACCACACACACCTGCACACGAACTCACAGATACATATGCACATCACACACACACAACAGATACACACACACCGCACACACCATACACATGCACATGAATGCACAGATACATATGCACACCACACACACACACATACACACACACCACATACACCACACACCTGCACACGAACTCATAGATCCATATGCACACCACACACACACACAAAACAAATACACATACACCGTACACACCATGCACATGCACACGAACATACAGAAATACATATGCACACCACACACACACACAGATACACACACCACACACACCACACACACACACACACACGCATCTACCAGAGAAATTCTTAAACGTGAGGCAGAGGTTGATAGTGAAGGACTAGGCAGAAATTTCAAGGTCGGTGTACACCGGCTGGCTGGGCGCCAAGCACGCGTGTGCTGGCACTGCCTCCAACGGGCACTGGTCGTGTCCCTCTGACGGCCATGGGACAGGGCAGGTGGTGTGACAGCAGAGCCCTTCCATAATCAGCCTGGGGTGCTGCCTGGGGGTGCTGCCTGGGGGTGCTGCCTGGGGGTGCTGCCTGGGGTGCTGTGGGGGTGGGGGATGCTGCCGGTGGTGGTGCCGGGGTCCTGCGCTGGCTGTGGGTTCTGAGAGGCAGAGGCCCGCGTGTTGGTCCCAGGGACAGTTCCGCAGCAGCACCAGGGTTTGTGGGGCGGGGCGCGTGGACCCAGCCCCCGGGCACGGTTGGTACTGGTGGCCTGAGCGGCGGGGGCAGGGCCGGGGAGCCCGGGATGCTGCTCCTTCAGAAACGCGGGTCCAGGCTGCGGCCCAGTGCGCTG
>NW_011889249.1:209157-210182 GCF_000151845.1 Pteropus vampyrus
CACACCTGCACACGGACACACAGATACATATGCACAACATACACACACAACAGATACACACACCACACGCACCTGCACACGGACACACAGATACATATGCACACTGCACACATACACGCAACAGATACACACACACCACACGCACCTGCACACGAACACACAGATACACATGCACACACACACACCAGATACACACACACCACACACACCTCCACACGGACACACAGATACATATGCACACCACATACACACACCAAACATGCACACACACCACACACACCTGCACACGAACACAGACACATATGCACGCTGCACACATACACAACAGATACACACCGCACACTTGCACACGAACACACAGATACATATGCACACCATACACACACACACACCAGATACACACACACCACACACCTGCACACGAACACACAGATACATATGCACACCACACACACACACATACACACACACCACATACACCACACACCTGCACACGAACTCATAGATACATATGCACACCACACACACACAAAACAAATACACATACACCATACACACCATGCACATGCACACGAACATACAGAAATACATATGCACACTACACACACACCACAGATGCACACACAGCACAAACACACACAACAGATTCATACACATACATACCATACACATGCACACATGCACACAAACACACAGAAATACATATGCACACCACACACACACACACACATCTACCAGAGAAATTCTTAAACGTGAGGCAGAGGTTGATAGTGAAGGACTAGGCAGAAATTTCAAGGTCAGTGTACACCGGCTGGCTGGGCGCCAAGCACGCGTGTGCCGGCACTGCCTCCAACGGGCACTGGTCGTGTCCCTCTGACAGCTGTGAGACAGGGCAGGTGGTGTGACAGCAGAGCCCTTCCATAATCAGCCTGGGGTGCTGCCTGGGGGTGCTGCCTGGGGTGCTGCCTGGGGTGCTGTGGGGGTGGGGGATGCTGCCGGTGGGGGTGCCGGGGTCCTGCGCTGGC
>NW_011889249.1:213572-215896 GCF_000151845.1 Pteropus vampyrus
GTTAATTCCTTGAGAACTAAAATGTCATTCAGACTCTGGTATTTGTGGCTCGTGTCGGTCAGTCCAGTCGGCGTGTGTTTTGCCGGAGCCTGAGAGCGTCTGCACCGACTCCGATTTCGCCGACGGTTCCACTCTGACCTTGCAGCCATGGAGCGAGCAGGAAGTCTGGCGTCGAGGCGGATGGTGGCCAGCCTCCCCCGCTGCCGGTGGCGTGCACGCAAAGCACCGGGGTCATGTGCTTGGGGTCAGACGACCTTTCATTATTCCAGTTTAAGCCCAGGTTTTCAGTGTTTCTAATTCAGTGTTTGAGATGAACTGAATTCCTGAGAAGCAGGTGAGCTGCGTGCGGACTCTGTTTCACTTCTGTGCCTGGTCCTTTCATGGTGGTAAAGTAGCTATTTTTTGTCACGTCAACAGGTACATCTTTTGAGAAACGCTGGTGATGAAGTGACCGTCACTGTCCAGTACCTCCAGGAAGCACCGTCGTTTCTGAAGCTTCCGCGAGGTAAGAGGCGGCTTCTAGGGGCGCCCGGAGCCCCTCCCTCCCTCCCGCGCCCCGTGTCCCCCTGCATCGCACCGGCAGGCGTGCGGGTCACCTCCCGAGCACCCCTTCAGAGAGGGGCGGCCCTGGCGTCACGTGTTCCTAAGACAGTCGTGTTTTAAAGCATCCACGGGCTTCTCAAAGAGAACGCATCATCACATGGCCGTTTTCGATCAGTTAACGTGTTTCCTTTTCACGTCAACTCGCTGTTTGTATCCGCCTCTCCGTACACACGTGCGCACACTCGAAAGCAAAGCGCGCGTTTGGACCGATGCTGACGCGAGACACTTACCATAAAGAAAGAGGGGGCGGCAGCGCTGCCGTGAACGTGGGGGCGAGCCTCGCTCAGCGCTCCCGCGTCGCTGGCGCACGTGGCGTGGGACCCAGGCTGCAGGTGACGGAGCGCAGCCTGCAGTACCGATCTCGACATTTGCTTCCTATCTTCAGGCCTCCTGGTTTTGTAAACCTGACAGGTTCCCTCAGGGCTTTGGTTCAGCGAGGTGGGCCCAGGCCTGCCTGTCACATGTCAGCCCAGTCGGGGTGGGTCGGACCGGCATGCGGGGAGGGGGCGCAGGGCCCCCAATGAGGGGGGTCCCCGGAGCATCTGCCCAGGGAAGCTCGTTTGGAGACTTTACCCCAGAAGCCTCCGATTTTTCTAATTCACCAGAAAGACAGAAATCTGGATTTTTACATAATGTCTTATTTTTCTCAAACAAACTAGGGCGGTGGGTCAGAGCAGCCTGGCCTCTGCCCAGGGCGCTTCACCCCCAGTGGGGGGCTCCTGGACCATGAGGGGAGATGGCTGGTCCCCCCTCCTTCCGTTGCACTTTGTACCTGACGCCAGATCAAGGCGAGGCAGACAGGTGACAGCGCAGGAGTGAGGGGCCAGCGTCGGTGGCACGGCCGTGGCGGGGCGCCCGCTTCTCGGGGGGCTGGGCGTCGTGTCCGCGGGGCCCTCCCTGGGGCATCTGCCCAGTGTCTCTGCTCTGTTCCAGGGTCCCCCGGGCCGCCCAGTGACCACGGCAGCGGGACGTCCTCGCCCCTCTTTGACAGTGGCCTGCACCTGAGCGGGGACCCCAGCCACACGGTAAGCACCCCCTCACCTCATCCTCAGGGACAGCAGCTCCTCACACTCTGGGCAGAAGGAAAAGCCACCGTTGCACTGGCCAGCAAAGGGGCCCGTGTCAGAGCAAACCCGAAAGGTGGATTACGAAGCCGTCCGCTGGCGTTCACTCCACGTGGGCCCCGTTTGGCCCATGGGCCCCGTTTGGCTTGTGGACTGTCTCAAGTTCCCAGTGCTGGAGCTGGCCGGCAGGCAGGGGTGCTTCCTGGTGAGGGGTGGGGAGCTGGCCGCAGGTGGGGTGCTTCCTGGTGAGCGGGGCCTCAGGTCGTGCCCCTGACTTGCTGGCAGGGCGACCGCAGGTGGTTGCCTCTCCCACGTGAAGGGCACTGTGGGAGAGTTCTGAGCTAGTCCACAGCACCTGGGAGGGATGGTGCCATCTGTTGGCCATGAGTTTTCACCGTGGAGCTGAGCAGAAGGGGGAGGCTGCGGATCAGGTGGGTCCCAGACCTCCAGCCGCCCCTGTGGGGAGCTGGCGATGGGGAGCGGGCAGTGGTCAGGAGCTAGAATCCTATGCACAGGTAGAAACCAGGCCCAGCTGCACCAGTGATCGACCCGCAGGAGCCTGGAGAAAAGATTTGTGTTTGTGTAACACATTTTTAAAATACCGTACTTTCTCATTTTTAACCTTTTGATAGAGTTCTTCATATTTAAAAATTGCAC
>NW_011889249.1:215946-217967 GCF_000151845.1 Pteropus vampyrus
TTTACCCCAGAAGCCTCCGATTTTTCTAATTCACCAGAAAGACAGAAATCTGGATTTTTACATAATGTCTTATTTTTCTCAAACAAACTAGGGCGGTGGGTCAGAGCAGCCTGGCCTCTGCCCAGGGCGCTTCACCCCCAGTGGGGGGCTCCTGGACCATGAGGGGAGATGGCTGGTCCCCCCTCCTTCCGTTGCACTTGGTACCTGACGCCAGATCAAGGCGAGGCAGACAGGTGACAGCGCAGGAGTGAGGGGCCAGCGTCGGTGGCACGGCCGTGGCGGGGCGCCCGCTTCTCGGGGGGCTGGGCGTCGTGTCCGCGGGGCCCTCCCTGGGGCATCTGCCCAGTGTCTCTGCTCTGTTCCAGGGTCCCCCGGGCCGCCCAGTGACCACGGCAGCGGGACGTCCTCGCCCCTCTTTGACAGTGGCCTGCACCTGAGCGGGGACCCCAGCCACACGGTAAGCACCCCCTCACCTCATCCTCAGGGACAGCAGCTCCTCACACTCTGGGCAGAAGGAAAAGCCACCGTTGCACTGGCCAGCAAAGGGGCCCGTGTCAGAGCAAACCCGAAAGGTGGATTACGAAGCCGTCCGCTGGCGTTCACTCCACGTGGGCCCCGTTTGGCCCATGGGCCCCGTTTGGCTTGTGGACTGTCTCAAGTTCCCAGTGCTGGAGCTGGCCGGCAGGCAGGGGTGCTTCCTGGTGAGGGGTGGGGAGCTGGCCGCAGGTGGGGTGCTTCCTGGTGAGCGGGGCCTCAGGTCGTGCCCCTGACTTGCTGGCAGGGCGACCGCAGGTGGTTGCCTCTCCCACGTGAAGGGCACTGTGGGAGAGTTCTGAGCTAGTCCACAGCACCTGGGAGGGATGGTGCCATCTGTTGGCCATGAGTTTTCACCGTGGAGCTGAGCAGAAGGGGGAGGCTGCGGATCAGGTGGGTCCCAGACCTCCAGCCGCCCCTGTGGGGAGCTGGCGATGGGGAGCGGGCAGTGGTCAGGAGCTAGAATCCTATGCACAGGTAGAAACCAGGCCCAGCTGCACCAGTGATCGACCCGCAGGAGCCTGGAGAAAAGATTTGTGTTTGTGTAACACATTTTTAAAATACCGTACTTTCTCATTTTTAACCTTTTGATAGAGTTCTTCATATTTAAAAATTGCACATAGTATCTCTGTGAGTTTGAACGAAAATAGTACAACTGTCTATAAACCCACAACTCAAACCAGTTGTTAGAATATTGTCCCCAGCTTATGTCTAATCACACGTCATTTATAGATCCCATTGTTTGGGTTTTCCCAGAAATAAAGTGTCCTGAATGTTGTATTTGTCATTCCCTTGATTAAAAAAAAACCAGGTTGACATATTTCTAAACTATACCATTTCATTTTATTTTGAACTTTATAAAATATTCTATGATAACCTGGGGTTTACATTTTTACTTACTATTATGTTTTTAAGACCCACAGATGTTGCTGTGTATGGGCCTAATACCTATATTTGCTATGTGATATTTGCGTAAATACACTGTATTTTATTTATCCATCATCGGTCACCAGCAGACATTCGATGTCTGTTTTCCGGGTGGGTTTTCATTCCCCAGTTTGTTGTCATTGAAATTAGGCTGTGGGAACAAACGTCTGCCAGCCCCAGACGCCTGGGAACTGGCCCCAGCGTTCAGTTTCCACAGTAAGGACGACGGCCTGTTGTTCACTGCCCAGCCGACCCACGCTGCCCTGTGCTGGGCACGCGAGGGTTTAACATCCAGACGTTGGGTGGCTGTAGAGGGCCATCCCCGGGGGTGTCCCCGTTCCCGTCGTTGCTGAGGAGGCTCCCCACGTTTTGTCCTCACGCTGACGCGGCAGAGGTGGCAGAGCCCGGGGCCCATCGGCGCCTCTGCCCGCTGTGGCCGGGGGCCGGAGCCCAGGTGAAGCTCAGGCCTCGGGGCAGAGCTGGGGCTCTGTGGAAACAAACCGCCTGGTGTCAGGGCAGACAGCTGGCCAGGCCTCGGAGGGGCGTTTGCAGGTCCCGGA
>NW_011889249.1:218842-220251 GCF_000151845.1 Pteropus vampyrus
ATCCAGACGTTGGGTGGCTGTAGAGGGCCATCCCCGGGGGTGTCCCCGTTCCCGTCGTTGCTGAGGAGGCTCCCCACGTTTTGTCCTCACGCTGACGCGGCAGAGGTGGCAGAGCCCGGGGCCCATCGGCGCCTCTGCCCGCTGTGGCCCGGGGCCGGAGCCCAGGTGAAGCTCAGGCCTCGGGGCAGAGCTGGGGCTCTGTGGAAACAAACCGCCTGGTGTCAGGGCAGACAGCTGGCCAGGCCTCGGAGGGGCGTTTGCAGGTCCCGGAGGCAGCGCGGACACCTGACACCCCCTTCAATGCTTCCGCGGACCCCCAACGCCCCCTTCAACGCAACGGCTAGAAAAGACGTTTTCTCCTCCCCTCTGGCAGCTGTGGAGGAGGCACCTGCAGTGGCCTGAGGCTCCCAGCTGGGCGGTGGCCGAGGCGGAGGCAAAGGGAGGGGGATCCTCCGCTGACAGTGACAGCCTGAGGCCAAAAGGTGCCCGCCTGGTGGGCTGTGAATGCAGCCTGATTTTACAGAGGAAAATGGTTTTTCTTAGTGGGAATTGCTTTTTATCCTACATTTTAAAAGGACATTTAAAATATTTCTATCAAAGGACCCATTTTATTTTTTCTATTTAAACATTGTATATTGTATTCTGGAATCCATTGTGACATTTTAAGTGGTGATTTGGCAGTTCCCATAACTTTAAAAACTGATGCACGTTGTAGCTCACAGGTTCAAAGCCGTGACAGAGGAGGTCACTGCTCTCAACAAAACGCACGAGCGTCACTGCTCATGAACTCCCGCGTCAGAAATGCAGTGCCGTGAAGGCAGATACCGGCGACAAAACCCAATAGACGCCGATAGTTAAAGACGTGTCAGCACACACGGCCGATTGTAGTGGACTCGCCCGCGGACAGACGGGCGGTCGGTGAAGCCAGCAGAAAATACTCAGTGCGATAGTGAATCTGAAGGCCATCGGTGCTGTGCTCGTGTGTGCGCCAGAGGCACGTGCTTTGCCAGGCGTTAGAAGGTGACAGAAAAGGGTGACAACAGATGAACGTTAATAAAATGCACCTTAATCCCTAATGCTACAGTATCGCCACCTTCGCGTTTGAGGGACTGGCACAGAGTTAATAAATTAAGTGAGATTATGAGGAGGGGGACACACACCCACTTCCGGTCCTCGAGGTCGGGGCGTGGGCAGGGCTGCCCCCTCTGAAGGCCCCGGCGGGGGCCCCTTCAGCCCCCTGCAGCTGCCGGTGGCCCCAGTGGCCTGCATGTGGCCTTCGCCGGGCCACCGCCCGCTGTGGGCGCAGATGTGATGGCGCTTGGGTGCACCTGGCGCTTGGGTGCGCCCAGCAGGCCGGCGATGCGCCCTTGACGGAGCCGCAGCTGCGGGGTGGTGCTCCAGACCGCGCG
>NW_011889249.1:221261-226501 GCF_000151845.1 Pteropus vampyrus
CATTCGAAGTCCGCGGCGCGGTGTTTCCACGCCTGTCGGCGCCTGCGTCTGACTGACTGTGACCGCTGATCTCGTCTGTTTCGCGCAGGCTCCGTCATCGCCGTCCTCGCTCGCGGCTAATGAACCGAAGTATGAGAAGCGCTGGCTGGACGCCTTGTCGGTTCCTCTGTCTATGGCTCGAATCTCAAGGTACAAAGCTGGAACGCGAAGACTAAGGTGTGTGGCCATTGTCCGGAGTGGGAAGAGCTGACAAGCCCCGCACACTGTCACCAGTCCCTAACACCCCGCTGACTGCCTCAGAGTGTTTGTGGCGCCCACTAGTGCATGGGGCTGTCTCCTGGGACATGTAGCATTTGCAAAAAAAACGGTAATCAGAAGCACTGATTGAGGATATTGCCACCTCGTGGAAGGGTGACCATTGCTGGTTCTTTTGACACACAGTCACCAGAAGAAGAAGTCACGTTTTCAGTTTTAAATGTTAGCAGACACAGACTGGAAGACAGACCGCATAGACGAGTACAGAAAGGCTCTTGAACTCTGGGCCTCGTTGTCTTCATTATAAAGTGAGAGGTTAGACCAGAACCTGCATTAAATGCTCCCTGCTTTTCAGCTTGATTGATTGAATAGTTCCAAATCCTTATGCGTGAAGGCTGCGTCTGCAAGACGGTTTTGTGATGCGAGGCAGCATTTGCTCTCTGAGTTCCTGCAGTGGTGTCTGTGGCCGACTGCTGCCGGGCCACCGTGAAGGGACAGGGAGCCGGTGGCTGGCAAATTTCCTCTCCGGCTTAGGACAGGCCTGAGCCCCGTCCCTGCCTCACTGTCAGCAGAGGAAGCGTGTTGCTGTTTTGAAATCGAGCATTGTCCAAGATACAACCCGTGTGCATGCCCGACTGTGTGTGCGCGTGCGTGCGTGTGCATCCATGTGCATGCATGCCTGTGTGTGTGTGCGCGTGCGTGCGTGTGCGTGTGTGTGCATGCATGGGCATGCCCGCCTGTGTGTGCGCGTGCGTGCGTGTGCATGCATGTGCATGTGTGTGGTGGGGAGAGTGAAGTCTGAGGTTCTCTTCACTCGTCCTTCAGTGAAAGGCAAAGTCTATCGACACTTTTGATAAATGGTTATAATTGGATTTTCAGTATTAACTGATATTTGTTGCACAGCCTCTTACAGCGAAAGCATGTTGTTGACATCACAGCACTAACAGGAACTCTAAGTCTGATTTCTAAACACGTGTCTGTCTTTGGAAAAATGTCTATGTGTGTAGAGAGGTGGAAAGATAGATCGATCGGTAGACATGATGGATGGAAGGGCGGGTGTATAGATAGATCGATGGGGGGCTAGCTGTGTGTAAGTTTAATACCGAGCGCAACGTGTGGCAGCCGACGCCCTCCCTGCCACAAACCCCACTCCGGACGCCGCGTGTGTGGACACCGTGCATGAGGCTTTCCTGTGGCCGCGCCCTGGTCTGGGGGTGCTTTGTTGAACTAAGAGGACGAATCCTGCTGCCTGACCTCAAATTCAGCAGTTCCTGGGAACGCGGACCCCGGACATCGGGGGGCACTCGCCAGCCCCTCTGCCACCTCCCGTGATGAAGCAGAGAGGTGACGCCGGCCTCGGGTTGGAAGGCCAGTGCCCACGGCTGTCATGGGCGGTGGCTTGTCCTCCACTGACACGGGCAGGGCACAGGAGGGACGCCTCCTTCCCGAGGCGGGGGCGACTGGGAAGCTGGACTTTACCTGCCACGCGGCTGCCCGAGGACGTCGGACACCTGCGTTGTTTCTGGCAGGAAAGGAGTCGGCCCCACCGCCCGCTCCCAGCTCTGGGGCAGACACTCCGCATCTGCAGGGTGCGGGGGGCGCCCAGCGCTCGCCCCACCTCCCTCCCGTTCTGTGTCCGTCGGGGGCTAACGAGTCCCAGCGATCGGCTCCAGCTTTTGGTAAGACGGACAGACGCTGTTCTGCGGGGGCAGGTTCGCGTCGCTAGTTGAGCCGGCTGCCTCGTGATTTTAAGCACGGTTTCCACGTGGCCGGGGAGGAGCAGACCGCCCAGCGAGTAAGGATCGGAGCCTGGAGCCTGCGTTTACAGAGCCGTGGGCGCGTGCTGCGTCCAGAGCCCCAGCGGCCGCCCTCAGCCGCGTGTCCCCGCAGCCCCGTGGTCCCAGTTTGAAGGAGGGAACGGGGGCGCGAGCGCTTTGGCTGGAACGGACGGACCTCAGGCCTCCCGGTCGCTGGAGGGCCGGTGGTGACGAGGACGCTGGGTTCCCGCCGACCGTCGCCGAGCCGGTGGGCGCTCAGCAGCTTCAGCAGCACCGGCCTGTTCTGTCACGGCTCACGTGGCCAGGAGCCTGGCGCATGCGCCGGGCGCACCACACCCAGGGCTCGTCCCGCCCGCTCTCCTCCGCCACAGGCGGGAGCGCGTGGTTCTGAACCAGAGCCAGAGCCGCGGCCGCGAGCTCAGCCATCTGTGCCCCACGAGAATGAGCCACATTGTTGACATACGTTGTATTTTCAACACATTTTTCCGCTCTTCATTGATACCATTTTGAATTTTTCAAAGAACCTTCAACCATTATGTAAAGAGCACCTTTCACACATTTGGTTATTTGTTCAAACACGAAGCATCTGAAAACACAGCCATGAGCCCCAGACACGCTGTGCAAACATCTTCCACGAGTTCAGACCTCGACCCGGCCTGCTGGCCACACGGGGAGTGGGCCCTCGTCCCTCGTCCCTGGCCTTGTGCGTCCCTGCCCTTATCCATTACTGTGTCGTCAGCAGAAGTGGCCTCGGGTGTTCTGTTTCTAAGTTAACTAAGTCGATACACTTAGCCCTCTGTTTGCCCTTAAGAACAAAACAGAGCACACGCAATCTCTTCGCAAAGATGAGCCAACTCTTTAAAAGGCAGCTTCCCTGACTCCTCGGGGGCAGAAGCGGGAGCTGGGCCTCCAGCCACTGGGGACAGCCACTGTGGCTTTTCGGCCACCACCCAGCTCCAGCCCCTTCACTGCTGCGTGAGGGTCCTCTCTCCCAAGAACAAGGCCAGCACGTGCATGGGGCGCCTCGCCATCTCTGGGGACCGCAGTTCTGAAGGACAGTCTCTGTGCTTTCTTGCCGGCCAGCAGGACTCAGCTTCCCTGCCTGTCCCACCCCAGAGGGCTGCGCCTCCACACAGCTCCCGAGGGGTGGGGGAGCCATCCTCACTGGGCGGCGGGGCTGACACACGTGGCCTTGGCGTTCCCACACCTGTACCCGCACAGCAGGTGTTCCTGCAAGGCCTGCTGTGTGCAGGGCTGTTGCAGATGCCGGAGCTGGTGGCGGATGGGCCCGGGGGGACACACGGTCCAGGCGGACGTGCAGGTGGGCACAGGCCGGGACCCAGGCCGGGCCATCCCAAGGGCCTGGCTCTGAAGGCTGTTCCGGCTCCGTCCGCCTTCGACCATCCGGCCGGCGTGGCCCTCAGGGCCGCGGCCTCTCACGTCTCTGAGTCCCCGCTCCGGGAAGGGCACAGGGCAGGAGGACACTTTTGGCCTCAGGAGGGAGACGGGAGGTGACAGGAGGGTGGCTTGTTGCACGGGGAGGTCACCTCTCTCCCTGGACCTGCGGAACTGTCTGTCTCACGCGAACACCTTGCGTGCCCAAATTTTCCAGTGATGACGGTTTAATAAACCGACTGACGGGGATGGTGGTGCCTGGGTGTCAAGTGGCCCGTGCGTTAGTGCTCAGGGTAGAGTGCCAAGAGGGGCCACTGCTCCCCGGGAAAACGGAGAGATCATGCTGACACGCGCCAGAGCAGGACCCATGGCACGGAGACAGCCGTGAAGCACACTCCGCGAACGAAAACAAATCCTGAGAAACGCACACGATCTTCCTCTCACGTACAGAGAACGCGCATCCCTCTCAAGCCTGAGCGAAAATAAAAACGCACACTCCTCAGCTTCCGGAGTCGGGGCCTGTCAGATGACACCTGTGTGGGCCGTCACCTCTTCCTCCCCAGTCACTGCCCTCGCAGAGGCAGGCCATGCCTGGCACGGATGGCGTGGCCATAGTTCATGCTTAGGAGGTTCCCCGGATAATTTAGAAGAGTGAATGTGTTTGGTCCTTAAAAACCACACGCGTGGTTGGAAAGGTGATTTGTAAATGCTGAGTTCTCTTCCTGTGACGTAAAGGCTCTGAGTGGACACTTGGGCCTTTCCCTTCTCAGAGTCACATTGTGGAGGAGGGGCCGAGATCCCGCAGCCCAGCTAAAGCAAGGACTGGAAGGTGGGTCCCACCAGGACGCGACAGATGTCCAGTTCGGGTTTTACAGACGGCTGAGACGTGCTGCGTGATCAGACTCTGCCTGACACAGCTGGCCTGATGAGGGGTGGCGATTGCAGAGGGTCGTGTGAGTTCCTGGGATAAATCCCTTTGATTTGGGGATATAATTCTTAATATGTGTTTCACCTGCCATTGGCCGGGGCAGCTGTGGCCTGAGCTTCTCAGCGTGCCCGTGGCCTTGAGCCTCCCTCTGTGCAGTGGAAGGCAGCTCCCTTGGAGATGACGGGTCAGGAGCTGTAGGTTTCATGGTAAAACCTCTGGGCCAGGTTCTGGAGCAGGGGTGGGGACGGGGTAGGGACAAAGACACATTTGTCTGTAAACAAACTTTGTGTTCAGCTTCCAGTCGTGCTCATTGGAGTGGGAGTGGCAGCTGGCCAGGGAAACCAGCTTAGAGATGAAGGACGTTCGGTCGCAGGGCCTCTGCCCAGTAGACCTGGGCAGGTGGCCACAGCGTCACCAGCTCCCACCGCGCTCAGGCTTCTCTCTGCTGGAACCACGACTGGACTCCCATCCAGAAGGGCGTCAGACACAATCTAGTGTGGACCTCGTTCTTTAAAAAAAAAAAATGTGTCTGTTTTGTTGTGTGTTTTTTTTTTAATCTTTCAATTATCCACTTAAGGATGTGAAGGTATAGGCTACACGGAGAAATATACTTTGTATTCTGAACAAAAATGAACAGAGGCGTAAATGGCATCCCTTTTTTTTTGGTAATAATTGTATTAGTCAGCTCGGGCTCCCACAGCAAGACGTCAAGGCTGGGGTTTAAATGACAGAAGTTTATCTTCCGACGCGCGGGAGGCCAGGCGTCCAGCGCCGGGGTCCAGCAGGCTCGGATTCTGGAGAGGAGCCTCTGCCTGGCCAATGCGCCTTCTCACTGTGCCCACCTGTGGCTAAGGTGCCGCCTCCTGCAAGAACAGCAGCCAGGC
>NW_011889249.1:226551-228981 GCF_000151845.1 Pteropus vampyrus
GGATTCTGGAGAGGAGCCTCTGCCTGGCCAATGCGCCTTCTCACTGTGCCCACCTGTGGCTAAGGTGCCGCCTCCTGCAAGAACAGCAGCCAGGCCCCCCGCCCCCCAACCTACGGCCTCACTGAGTCCTCACTCTCTCCCAGGGGCCTCGTCTCCAGATCTGTCCTGGGGGTGCAGAGGGGGGCAGGGCTCCCCGCATGGAGTCTGGAGAGGGCGCACCCCAGCCGGGAACAGCAGCTGTGTGTGTCACATTTGACCAAAGGGCTTTGCAGGCAGGAGAACTGCTGAGCCCGAGGCAGATCTGCCACCGCGAGTGACTTCCGCGGTGGGTTGGGCGCCAAGCGCTTTCCGCGGAGCCCAGGACGCGGGACCAGCTCCCTCAGGTGCTCTGCTGCGCATCAGACACGTGCGCCAGTGTCAGTGTCACCAGCCGGGTATCAATGGCGCGTCACTGGCCCCATCGTCACTGTGTCAAGGGCTTGAAATGCCACAGTAAATGGTCTTCAAAAGAAGGACCACTAAGGGCCGCATAAGCGGTAACTCCGGCTCTGCAGGCAGCAGGCCTCGCTTCCCGCGGGACCCGCCCTTCGCGGGTCCCTGCGTTAGAGCTTCAGGCCGGGGCTTCCGAGGTCTGACCTGAAGTCAGTAAACCCGCCTGACCCACCGAAGCTCGGTGCGGATTTGGCCCCCGGGCGGCTGGTGCCCGTGGCGGGAGGTCCGGCGGAGACCCCGCTGCCCCCTCCCTGGTCAGCAGCTGGGTCTGGGGCCCGTGCGTGCGTGACCGCCGCCCGTCTCCCCGCAGGTCTGACGCCTTCGAGGTGCTGGCCCTGGACGGCATCCGCTCCGGGCTCCTTCGGTTCCGCTCCGCCCGAGAGAGCTGGGACTGGCTGTGCGCGGTGTCGGCAAACGTCAGGCAGCTGACGCTCCGGGACGTGAGTGCGGACCCCGGCTCCGGCCTTCCCCCCGGTTCCCCCAAATAACTACGGCTTTTCGTTATTTACAATTAACCCGAAAACTGTCAGTTATAACGTTAAACAGAAAAACGTGTCCTTTCCCCACAACAGCTCAGATCTCTGGCTAAAAAAAGTTAAAAGTTAAGTCACCTGTGTTACCTGATGTAGGAGTGTGAGGTACCGTAAGGCAGAATCCAGCATCCGGGCACCCGGCAGCGCGCTCTGCTCCCTCCCCGCTCTGCGCCCTCCGTCCCTCCCCCGAACCCCTCCTTCCCGCCACACGGCCAGCTTAGGTGGCTGCTAAGCAGAGCGGGGTGTGCACATCAGAGTGGGGGGTGCCCGAGTCCTCTGCGGGCCTCGGGGTTTGCTTGCTTCAGCTGCGTGACGGCCACCAGAGCCTAAGACCTTCGTTTCAAACGTGACATTTTAAATTCCGAAGGTTCCCAGAGGTAAAAGGGAAGGAAAAGAAACAGAACAGGAGGTAGGCGGAGGCCGCACTGGCAGCTGGCCTCCGCGGGTCCCCCGGGCAGCTGGCGCAGGCCGATGTGGACGCCAGCGTCTGAGGGCCGGAGGGCCGGAGGGGTTGGTTTGGCCACTCGCTCTCGGCCGCCTGTCACTGGCGGAAACCGCATCCACCCCGGGGGGCGGGGCTGGGAGAGTTCACGGAAGGGCCGTGTGGCCTGTGAGAACCGCAGCCACCTGAGGTGACGTGGAGCAGGACCCTCGTCCCCGGGTTTTTGGGTGTTGGAGTTCGCGCCCCGCTGTCCCCGGGCTTCACCGACAGCGAATGCTGGCACGTGGCGCGCTGTCGTCTGCGGGCGCTGATGCGTTTTGTTTTCGACGATGAGAACGGCTGCCATGTGTTCGCATGTGCACGTGTTTGGTTTTCAGGTACGAAATGCATCATGAGAGAACCTTGTCCCCCAGGACACCTCCTGCAGCTAATTAATCCCCGTTGCCAGTGAGACAGGTTGGAAACGTTCCGCGCTGATGTGCCTGTCATGTGACCCTTTGCTCCTTTTCTCTGCAGATGAAAATGGCAAATAAATGCTGTTCTCCCTGTGACCAGGTGAGCTTTGTTGTTTCTGCTCGTTAGTTTGGTTTGTGCTGGTTCTGGAACAAGCCTCCCCAAGTAGCCTCTTCCTGTTTGTGGCGTTTGGCTGGGAAGTCTTGGTAGGAAAACAGGAGGCCGAGGGTGGGGGGTGCCCGCAGCGTCAGCCCCACGAGACTGCTCCTGCGCAGGGGGCTGGGGCAGGAGGGGCTGTCCCTGTCCTGTGTCTGCGTGTCCGTGGGGACTGTCCCTCAGCACGTGCGTTGCGTAAGGGGACGTGGTTGAGCGTGTGGACAGACACGATCGTTTAAGATGAGGGTTTCTGTGACAGGGCACGCCCGTGCAGTTGGAGTCTTAGCATCGTGTGACTTTCTCAGATGACCTCCTTGTTTGGAAAGTGCCCCTCGTGGGGCCTGTGACCCGGCA
>NW_011889249.1:229401-231680 GCF_000151845.1 Pteropus vampyrus
GGCTGCCATG
This sequence comes from Pteropus vampyrus, assembly GCF_000151845.1. NCBI lineage: Eukaryota > Metazoa > Chordata > Mammalia > Chiroptera > Pteropodidae > Pteropus > Pteropus vampyrus. Next base: position 229,412 of record NW_011889249.1, read on the forward strand.
TGTTCGCATGTGCACGTGTTTGGTTTCAGGTACGAAATGCATCATGAAAGAACCTTGTCCCCCAGGACACCTCCTGCAGCTAATTAATCCCCGTTGCCAGTGAGACAGGTTGGAAACGTTCCGCGCTGATGTGCCTGTCATGTGATCCTTTGCCCCTTTTCTCTGCAGATGAAAATGGCGAATAAATGCTGTTCTCCCTGTGACCAGGTGAGCTTTGTTGTTTCTGCTCGTTAGTTTGGTTTGTGCTGGTTCTGGAACAAGCCTCCCCAAGTAGTCTCTTCCTGTTTGTGGCGTTTGGCTGGGAAGTCTTGGTAGGAAAACAGGAGGCCGAGGGTGGGGGGTGCCCGCAGTGTCAGCCCCACGAGACTGCTCCTGCGCAGGGGGGTGGGGCGGGAGGGGCTGTCCCTGTCCTGTGTCTGTGCGTCCGTGGGGACTGTCCCTCAGCACGTGCGTTGCGTAAGGGGACGTGGTTGAGCGTGTGGACAGACACAATCGTTTAAGATGAGGGTTTCTGTGACAGGGCACGCCCGTGCAGTTGGAGTCTTAGCATCGTGTGACTTTCTCAGATGACCTCCTTGTTTGGAAAGTGCCCCTCGTGGGGCCTGTGACCCGGCAGACGTTATTGCTGGTGCTGGGGACCCTCCCCCGCTCCCCCAGCACAGGCAGCTTGCTCACCTTCAGGCCGAGGCTGAGTCCTTGCGTTGACCCAGAGCCACCTGTGTGGCTCCCTCTTCAGGACCCTCAGCTCACTCCTTCTCAGAGAAAAGACGATTATAACCCACCCGGCTTCCTACTTCAAGCATTGCTCGGGTACCAGGTCCCTTGGTACTTAGGAGTGATCCGTCGTAGCCAAGCTGCGCGTTGGCACTGGGGAGGTAAACTCTGAGGCCAGGGTGATTCTCCTGTATCTTTTTATAAGGCCATGGCTCAGACTGCAGTGTGAGCACATAGTTTCTACTTCACCTCATTACTTTCCTGACTGGATCTCCCATAGGTTTGAGGACCGTACGCTGTAGCCTCAGGTGAAGGAACTGAGCAGAACGTGTTCAGTTTGTCTTAAATAGCGCTTAGGGACACTCTCTAAAAAGCGCGTCACGATAACATTTAAATTCAAGATGGAAGACAGGAGGACAAACAAGCCTCTGCCAGTCAAAAGCGTATTGAAAAAACATCGGAAATTAGGGCTGAGTTTTAAATTAAGCCACTCTAGTCCACATTTTTAAATCAGAGAAGAAACTCTTGAGAAAAGTTCTTCTAAAATTCTCTTTCCTTTCTTGTAAAATTTTCTAAATTTATGGTCAACTATTTTTGTTTCGCGTGGCTAAATGAGGGTGGTGAGCTATTTAACGAGTAATATCTCCATGTCTTCAGATTAATACAGGATTCCATTCATATTCTTATAACAGAAATTTCTCAGACTTTTCCACTGAGGATCCACCTCTCCGTGCCTCACACACAAAGCGCGCCTTCTCTGGATTTATTTACCGAGGCTGGTCAGAGAATAGACCAAATCGGTGCTATATTTGATTATTCTGTTGTCGAATCAAAATTAGCAAAATGCCGTAGGAGATGCTTTCTACTGTAAATTAGACTCTTCCGAGTCCGCGGGAAGGAGTGGTGCTCCAGGCGGTGCTCCAGGCGGTGCTCCAGGCGGTGCTCCTCTGTTTCCGCGTTCATGGCGGGCGGTGGTTCTCTCTTGGGACCATCGGATCACCCATGGGCAGCGGTTTGCACACACTTAAGTACAGAGCTGATGTGAGCTCTGTACTTGACTCATGTTGAGCACATACCATCATAATGTGCAGCTTTTACAGGCCTTGAACTTGATGCGTTTCGAAGAACACCGTGCATTTTCATGAGTGCACTTGAGTTACTTGGCGCAATGGGAAGGGCACTGGTCTGGAAATCAAAACACGCGTTGTTTTACTTTGAGCTTAACTCCTTTTTCTTGTTGCCCCACAAGAGAGAATCAGTTTTAAGAGAAACTTAAAACTGTCTGAAGAGCAAAATTCCTGATAGAGAGAACATTAAACGAATTATGGCTTAAAGACCTTGTGCTTTTGTTTTATCTTATTGAAGTTTTACCGCACAGTAAACCTCATTTGTGTGATGACAGTCTTGGTGGCCTTATTTGACTAAAACCTGGATTCTCATCTCAAGGAATTCCTTCTCTGCCTGGCATAATTTAAACAAATTAACACCTCAACCCTGAATTTACTGGAAACTTAAATTAGTTTATATGGAAATGATGATGAGCTTCACTATGTAG
>NW_011889249.1:232670-235204 GCF_000151845.1 Pteropus vampyrus
GGGCCAGGAAAAGCAGCTCCCCGTCCCTCCTCGGCGTAAAACTTCCTCGAACAATGAGGCCTGCAACCCCTTAACCAGACGCAGGAGGGGACACTGCCCAGCCCTGGAGGTTAGAGGATGCGGTGGACAGGGACGGTGTGCCCAGACCAGCCTGGGAGGCATGGGTGCTGGTGCCCGCCCCGCACCTGTGTCCCCAGGGCCTGGAGTCGCTGTCACGCTGTGCGGCAGCTGGACGGTAAATGGACGAGCGCGGCCCACGGAAGGGTGCTCGCTGCTGCCGGGCCGGAGAGAGCGCCGGCGTCTCCACCGCGGCCCGGGGCGCGCACGGCCGCTTCCCGCTCGCCTTGGTCCGCAGTCTCTAACTCTCCGCCGCCTGTCGTCTGTCACCTGTCACCTGTCTGCGTTCGCGTCTCTGTCTGTGGGCGTTACAGCCCTGCCTTAAGGCTCGCTCCTACGTGTCAGCTTCGAATTCATCGTCCGTCCCTTGTGAAATCCGAACTCTGGCTTGTGGTTACGTATCCCTCGGAGAGAAAGAGGAAGCGGGGGAGGCTTGGCAGCGTCTGAATATGTGATCAAGTAAAGAAAAGGCAAAGGAGAACAGCAGATTCTGTCCTCCCCGGCAGGGAAAAGAATCACTTTAAATCACTTTAGAATCCCGTTTATGAGTTTAATTAGAAACGAATTCAGAGTCTTCAAGTGTTGGGGCTTCTTGCCATGGAAACGCTCGTCTTGCAGATTTTCCGAGCCCCACGCCGCTTTGCCGGAGCCCCGGAGACGGGCCTTTCATCTCTGTCCCTCGGGCCCCCCGCGTCGTGCTCGCTGCCCGTCCCCCGCCAGCCCCTCCTGGTGCGGCGATGGGATCCCTGAGAGCACACGTAGCATCTGAGTAGAGTTTTGAGCTTGTTGTTGACTTAAAACTGCAATAATTTAGAGTTGAAACCACGTTCTTGCTGCAGTCGTGTAGCCGCTCAGGCAGCTGTGGCTCGTGCGTGGGCCATGTCACATGCTCCCTCTCGAGGGACGGGTGGCCAGGCCATCCGCCAGCCCTGCACGTGTGGCGTGGAGGCCGGCGAAGGCGTGCGGCGTGATGTGCCAACGGTGCGACTCCCACAGCTCCTCCTCAAGGTGACGACAGGGCAGAGCTGGTGCAGAGTGTTGTCACTCACACCGCTTCATTGGTCCTCGGAACAGACTTGCGCAGTGGGCTGTGTCACCCCCCGCTCTGAAGATGAGGACGTGGGACACAGAGCGATCGAACAGCCTGGACTTAACGTTCAGCGCCCTCGTCCCTGAAGCAGGGGTGCTGCTGCTGTCACCAAGCGTCGCCGGTGGCCAGCCCCCGTCCTCAGAAGGCGCCCCGGGGAAAGTAAGGAACGAGCTGAAGGTCGTGCGGGAACCGCTGGGCGGCCCATCCGGGCTGCCGGCCACACAGCCGTAGGCCTCACGCCACGACGTGGACTGTAAAACCGGTTCCCAGGGCCTCCGGGTTATTTCTAACAAGGTGATCGTGTTCTCACCTGTAATGATCCCAGCTAAGGCTGCAGGTCCAGTGTTCACGTCATAGGGCTTATTCTGCACAAACCCCAGGTGTGGCATTTTTTTCTTTTACTGGGCAAAACTCACTATATTTGCAGTTCATTGTTTTTAGTAGCCATGTTTAAAATTAATCGTACCTTAAATAAGCTATACAAGTCTGTTTGTATAGACTTGTAAATAAACGTTACATTCATGCAGCAGTGAGTTTGGAATTAAGTGACTGAACTCCAGTTAATTTTAGAAACATCAAAAATCTGCTAAATTAGCTAGAAAAAATGGAATGTTTCTTATCCAAAATATATGAAGAACTCTCAAAACTCAATGGTAAGAAAACAACCCAATTAAAATGAAACATTTTTTTAAGAATGGAAATTGAGCACAGATTATGACTTACAGTAGTATTTATGTAAACAATGACAAATCAGTATATGATTCCAAAAGTTATTGGAACTAGTAATACGATTTAAGGAATCAGGGCATGAACGCATACTAATATTAAGCTAAAACTCTCGTGCGTCTCGCCTGAAGTTTTAATGCGACGTGTGTTTTGTCGTAAGTGTAGGAGTCATTTCGTTTTAATTTTCCCATTTCTTCATTTTGCTGTGTTAACAACAAAAAGTCTCTGTGATCCAACCAGACAAAAAAGGGGAAAAAATAAGTCGGTGAGATGTTTTTCAATAATGTGTTACTGGGTTTCAAGTCTGTAACCCTCACTCCCGATAGAACGTGAGTGAACACTGCGTTTTTAACAACCGTGTGGAAGGTACAGCTCTAACGCGGCCGAGAGGCCAGTGCCGGGCACCCGGGAAGAGCTCCAGAGCTCACGAGCGGGGCCTGGCCCGAGGCCGGGCCCTGGACGTTTCATCCCAGACGTCACAGATGGCGCCGTGCTGCTTGGTTTGGAGAGCGACCGTGACCCCCAGGCCCTGGCCTGCGGGTGTGCGAGTGCGGACGGGCGGGGGCCGCTCTGCCCGGGGCGGAGGCCCGTGTCAGGGCAC
>NW_011889249.1:235254-236646 GCF_000151845.1 Pteropus vampyrus
TGGAAATTGAGCACAGATTATGACTTACAGTAGTATTTATGTAAACAATGACAAATCAGTATATGATTCCAAAAGTTATTGGAACTAGTAATACGATTTAAGGAATCAGGGCATGAACGCATACTAATATTAAGCTAAAACTCTCGTGCGTCTCGCCTGAAGTTTTAATGCGACGTGTGTTTTGTCGTAAGTGTAGGAGTCATTTCGTTTTAATTTTCCCATTTCTTCATTTTGCTGTGTTAACAACAAAAAGTCTCTGTGATCCAACCAGACAAAAAAGGGGAAAAAATAAGTCGGTGAGATGTTTTTCAATAATGTGTTACCGGGTTTCAAGTCTGTAACCCTCACTCCCGATAGAATGTGAGTGAACACTGCGTTTTTAACAACCGTGTGGAAGGTACAGCTCTAACGCGGCCGAGAGGCCAGTGCCGGGCACCCGGGAAGAGCTCCAGAGCTCACGAGCGGGGCCTGGCCCGAGGCCGGGCCCTGGACGTTTCATCCCAGACGTCACAGATGGCGCCGTGCTGCTTGGTTTGGAGAGCGACCGTGACCCCCAGGCCCTGGCCTGCGGGTGTGCGAGTGCGGACGGGCGGGGGCCGCTCTGCCCGGGGCGGAGGCCCGTGTCAGGGCACTGACCTCACAGCTTTCCCTCTGCAGGTCGTGCACATGGGCTGGGTCAGCGAGAGGCTGGAAGAGGCCGGCCGCCATCTACCCGTCTCACCCAAGTTCCTGGCCGTGAAGGGTCCCTCACTCTACGTGTTCCGCACCCCCCCGGTAAGACACCCCGAGACCTCCCGGGCAGGGGTGCTAAGCTCCCTGCATGGCGGAGCGGGAAGCTGACCTGGCATTTGGAAGGGGCTGTGCCATGGGCCGCTGTCCCCACACGGTGACCAGGTAACCTGCTTAGGGACCTGGCTCTTCTCACTCTAGACCCATGAGTTGTCTAATCCATTCCCTTCTACCCGTTCAAATAGTCGTTAAGACAGCACAGCACTGTCCTGCTTAAAAAATGGGCTGATTGGGAGGTGAGAATGCAGAAGGCCCCGTCTTAGCATGTGATTTACGTGGTTGAAGAACCCACAAACATGCAAAACATGCAAAACACGCAAAACCCAAAACACGCAAAACACGCAAAACACAAAACACGCAAAACCCAAAACACACAAAACACACAAAACCCACAAAACCCAAAACACGCAAAACCCAAGCACGCAAAACACGCAAAACTCAAACCCACAAAACCCGCAAAACCCAAAACACGCAAAACACGCAAAACTCAAACCCACAAAACCCACAAAACCCAAAACACGCAAAACCCACAAAACCCGTAAAACACAAAACCCGCAAAACGCAAAATACGCAAAACACGCAAAACTCAAACCCACAAAACCC
>NW_011889249.1:238011-238583 GCF_000151845.1 Pteropus vampyrus
AACCCAAAACACGCAAAACCCACAAAACCCGTAAAACACAAAACCCGCAAAACGCAAAATACGCAAAACACGCAAAACTCAAACCCACAAAACCCGCAAAACACAAAACACGCAAAACTCAAACCCACAAAACATGCAAAACTCAAACCCACAAAACCTGCAAAACCCCAAACACGCAAAACACAAAACCCACAAAACACGCAAAACTCAAAACGCGCAAAACCCACAAAACACAAAACACGCAAACACAAAACACGCAAAACACGCAAAACTCAAACCCACAAAACCCGCAAAACCCAAAACACGCAAAATCCACAAAACCTGCAAAACACAAAACACACAAAACACAAAACACGACCCACAAAACACGCAAAACTCAAACCCACAAAACCCGCAAAACCCAAAACACGCAAAACACACAAACCACAAAACCCACAAAACACGCAAAATTCAAAACACACAAAACCCACAAAATGCAAAACACGCAAAACCCAAACCCACAAAACCCGCAAAACCCAAAACCCGCAAAACACGCAAAACTCAAACCCACAAAACCTAAAACCTGCAAAACC
>NW_011889249.1:239136-240751 GCF_000151845.1 Pteropus vampyrus
GGAGTCGCTGGAGCTTACTGCCATTAACAGTGAATGCCAGGATCTCCTGCCCGGGGGCGGGTGCTCTCCCACCGTGTGCATCTGCCACGTTCCCTTCACGCACCGTCCGTCGCGGGGCGTTCGGGCGGGTCCGTGCCTGGAGGACGTGAACGACGCCGTGACGAACACGGGTGCCGAGGGCTCCATTCCCTTTGCACAGACGCCAGAAGCAGGACGCCGAGCACAGGCTGGTTCTGTCCCGAGTCTTTTTGGGGAGCCTGCGCTGCACCATTCCACGCTCCCGGCGACGCTGAGCAGGGCGCCTTCTCCACGTCCTCACTGGCACTTGTTGCCTGTCACTCTTGGGGGTGCTGGCTCGGTCAGGGCCTGGGTTGGGGTGTCCTGTCATCTTCACACTCCTCAGGCTGCAGACATTACATTTGTACAGCTTTGTCTGTGTCAGTCACCTCAATAAAGTGATTCAAAAACTAATGAAGGGAAACTGAGTTTCACATTCAGACACGCAGACAACGCGTATTTCTTTTCATCGATAAGTATAGTTTTTTTAAAAATAAGCTTCGTACTGGGGAATGATTTTAGCTCACGGAAGAGTCGCCCAGATGGGAGAGAGAGCTCCCGCGCGCCCTCCCGGGGCTCCCCGGGTGGAACCCCTCACACGCTGTGGTGCGTTAGCTGGACCCGAACGACAAAGGGCAGCAGGGCACTGCGCACGCACCGCGGACGCCAGCGGACGTCACTGTCCCCAACGTGGGACACCAAGGCCGCGGACTTGCTGACGCCAGGAGCTCCCTAAGGGTTTGCACGTGTAATCACTGACTCCTCCTCAAGACAGATGTAGTAATGTCCGCTAACGTTTGTTGCAAATGTAACAGTTTATGGTTTCATCTCACAAAGTAGCCCTGCGAAGGAACTTGAAACGTAAAAATATGAAAATAACTGTGAAAAACCGTGATGGCCTCGGAGAGCTATGATTGATGAATCGAGTGGCTGTCAATAATCAATACCTGTTAAGCTCCCAGCAGAGGTGCCTCCTACGTCTCTGGTGCAGAAGGAACATCGCCTGCTGCCCTCGGCCCAGCGCCCGGCCCTCTGCAGCCCCCGCGTCCCGGACACCATGTGTGCAGGCCCCGTGCGGTGCTCAGGTCCCGTGCGGTGCTCAGACCCCGTGCGGTCGGTGTTCCTTCTTGCCCCGTGTTCCGTTTTCCGTGCGTGAATTTCTCCACATACAGAGTTCTAAGTCATGAGAAACGCTTTCAGCGTGAACCACATTCTGCACCTGTGTGAACAAAATACGATTTCACCCACTTCCCTTGGAAGTTTCAACTTCATGGGCAGAACTTCTCATTTTGGGGGGGACGGGGAGTCCCCAAATCATACCCATTTTTCCTGCATTAGCAAGTCCTCATGTCAGCAATGCATATAAACACCTGGCACTGCCCCCCAACAGTGTGAACGTCCTCGCACTCATCAGCACCTGCACTGCCGTGAGGCTCGGGGTCCACACTTTCCCACTGGTGACTCAGAGATGGATTCAAATGCAGACACATTGAATCAATTCACCACGTAACAGTTAAATTCTCCAGCTGCCGTGGTCCAGCCACGACAGGATCCAGGG
>NW_011889249.1:240801-242808 GCF_000151845.1 Pteropus vampyrus
GAAAAACACAAAACACACAAAACACGCAAAACAGTCAAAATACTCAAAACCCGCAAAGCACTTCCCTCCAGACATCTCTGACCAGTGGCCAAGCGCCGGCACTTAAAAGCTACTCTCTTCCTCGCATTTTCCAAGTTTTGTTAAAAGAAACAGCCTGACTTAGTCTGGTCCATCATGTAAATTTAGTGCCGAATGCGCCAGTCCGCGATGCTGTTTTCCATTTCCCAGCGACACCGTTCTCCTCAAAGCGGGGGAGGGGGGGGGATGCCTGCGTTATTTTTAGCGACACGATCACGGAACCGCAGGCAAACAGCAGACCAGGTACTTTCACGTTCCAAGAATTTGGATGCAAGTTACGGACAGTGAATTTAGTTGAATGGATGTCTAGGAGATATTTTTCTTTGTAAAAATGGAGTTGTCGGAGTCGCTGGAGCTTACTGCCATTAACAGTGAATGCCAGGATCTCCTGCCCGGGGGCGGGTGCTCTCCCACCGTGTGCATCTGCCACGTTCCCTTCACGCACCGTCCGTCACGGGGCGTTCGGGCGCGTCCATGCCTGGAGGACGTGAACGACGCCGTGACGAACACGGGTGCCGAGGGCTCCATTCCCTTTGCACAGACGCCCAGAAGCGGGACGCCGAGCACAGGCTGGTTCTGTCCCGAGTCTTTTCGGGGAACCTGCGCTGCACCATTCCACGCTCCCGGCGACGCTGAGCAGGGCGCCTTCTCCACGTCCTCACTGGCACTTGTCACCTGTCACTGTTGGGGGTGCTGGCTCGGTCAGGGCCTGGGTTGGGGTGTCCTGTCATCTTCACTCTCCTCAGGCTGCAGACATTACATTTGCACAGCTTTGTCTGTGTCGATCACCTCAATAAAGTGATTTGAAAACTAAGGAAGGGAAACCGAGTTTCACATTCAGACACGCAGACAACGCGTATTTCTTTTCATCGATAAGGAGATATTTTTCTTTTTAAAAATAAGCTTCGTACTGGGGAATGATTTTAGCTCACGGAAAAGTCGCCCAGATGGGAGGGAGAGCTCCCGCGCGCCCTCCCGGGGCTCCCCGGGTGGAACCCCTCGCACGCTGTGGTGCGTTAGCTGGACCCGAACGACAAAGGGCAGCAGGGCACTGCGCACGCACCGCGGATGCCAGCAGACGTCACTGTCCCCAACATGGGACACCAAGGCCGCGGACTTGCTGACGCCAGGAGCTCCCTAAGGGTTTGCACGTGTAATCACTGACTCCTCCTCAAGACAGATGTAGTAATGTCCGCTAACATTTGTCGCAAATGTAACAGTTTATGGTTTCATCTCACAAAGTAGCACTGCGAAGGAACTTGAAACGTAAAAATATGAAAATAACTGAAAAACCGTGATGGCCTCGGAGAGCTATGATTGATGAATCGAGTGGCTGTCAATAATCAATACCTGTTAGGCTCGCAGCAGAGGTGCCTCCTACGTCTCTGGTGCAGAAGGAACATCGCCTGCTGCCCTCGGCCCAGCGCCCGGCCCTCTGCAGCCCCCGCGTCCCGGACACCATGTGTGCCGGCCCCGTGCAGTGCTCAGGTCCCGTGTAGTGTGCAGGCCTGTGCGGTGCTCAGACCCCATGCTGCGCTCAGGCCCCGTGCGGTGCTCAGACCCCGTGCGGCGCTCAGGCCCCGTGCGGTCGGTGTTCCTTCTTGCCCCGTGTTCCGTTTTCCGTGCGTGAATTTCTCCACGTACAGAGTTCTAAGTCATGAGAAACGCTTTCAGCGTGAACCACATTCTGCACCTGTGTGAACAAAATACGATTTCACCCACTTCCCTTGGAAGTATCAACTTCATGGGCAGAACTTCTCATTTTGGGGGGGACGGGGAGTCCCCAAATCATACCCATTTTTCCTGCATTAGCAAGTCCTCATGTCAGTAATGCATATAAACACCTGGCACTGCCCCCAACAGCTGTGAATGTCCTCGCACTCATCAGTACCTGCACTGCCGTGAGGCTCGGGGTCCACACTTTCCCAC
>NW_011889249.1:244398-246064 GCF_000151845.1 Pteropus vampyrus
CACATGGTCACCTTGGTGGCATTTCTTTTGGTGGGAAGGCTTAAGATTTACGTATGCGCTTTCTATCTTGCAGGTGAGCACGTGGGACTGGGTCCGAGCAGAAACAACCTATGACCTCTGTGAGGTGCTGTTTAAAGTTGACAAGGTAAGCACCCTTTGCCCATCGACGCTTTCGTGTAAATAAGAGGTCCCTTTGGGTTTAAAGTGTGAGAAATATTGTTTACCACTGTCCCTTGAAATGTCAAATGGCACGAAAATCTAGGTCCGTTTCATCATCGTATCCTACAGGTTGTCATCAAGGCAGGTGGATGGGTGGTGGACGGATGGAGGGACAGGTGAACGGTGTGCGTGTGTGCGTGTGCATGTGATGGGGACAGTGTGCTTTAGTCACTTCCGATGACGGTAAGATATCCCGGGAACTTCAGTCCGCAGCTGTGGTGTTAATTCGGATGCAAATCTGTGTCTGAAAGCTTTCCTCACTAGACCCGGCCCGAGCTGGCCGGCCTGGCTCCCGGCCGCCCCGGCTGAGGAGGAGCGTTCCTTGGTAAAGGGACCAGGGCTCATCCGCCTCAGGCTTCGGGTGGCCCGCTTCGGTGGACCTTTCCGGAGCGCGTAGCACAGTGCCACCGAGTCGGTCCTCGGTGTGCTCCTGCGGTGACCCCCTGCCGCGTGGTGGGCGCCCCATGTCGGCGTTAGAGGCACGGGAACAGGGTGCCAATGTGCAGACCCCGCCGAGCCGAGCAAGCCCGGCAGCCGTGGCCCTCGGCAGAGCCGGGTCCACACGGTGGCTGGAGTGTCGGGCCCGAAACGACAGCTCTGGGGAGGAAGCGGCCACTCATTGTCACTAAGCGAGCTCGTCGACCGAGAGGCCGTGGCTGACCAGCCCCCCCGAGGAGCCTGGCTCCCATCCTGGGGACGGAGGCCGGCCAGGTCCTCAGGCCCGTGGGCGTCCCCACGGTGGCTGGGGCCAGGCTTGCCGTGAGGCTTGGTCTCTGCCGCTGCTGCTCTTGGGGAACCGAGGGTCATAACCGCTGCCCACAGAGGATGACAGACTCATGGGCCACGCAACGTCCCTGAGCCCTGGCCCAGCTGACCCACGAGTGCATGCGCGGGAGACGCCGCTGACGGCCGGCCCCTTCGGCTGGGGGCAGCAGCAGTTGCCCGCACTGGCTGACCACACACTGTGACAAACGTGCTCCCAAGTGATTATGAAATCACGAGCCAGCCGGGGCCGCGGCCGCCTGCTGCACACAGGCAGAAGATGACAGCGTGCTGAGCGGCCCGCGTTTCTGAGCAGCGTGGTGACCTCTGCGCTCAGTGTCCCGCCTGGGAATCTTCACCTGGCGAACTGACAGGTTTTCATCTCCTTTTTGATATCGACGGTCGATTATCGACGTCGATCATTTTGCACATGTGAATTTAAGATTATGGATAAGCATTTAATTCATTTTCCAAAAATTGAAAGAAATATATGATTGCCATGAGAACTAGCACCTTTAGTGTAGATTTTTTTAAATGATTCTTATCATAATTGTCATTTCAAAGTGTAGCCATTAATATTTAGTCCAGAAATAAAATTTTGTGGTTGTGGTTTTGTTTTTCTATGACAAGTTCTCCTCTCTAAAAATTACTATTTCCAATTCTAAAATTATGTGTTTTGTACTTC
>NW_011889249.1:246114-249695 GCF_000151845.1 Pteropus vampyrus
GCAACGTCCCTGAGCCCTGGCCCAGCTGACCCACGAGTGCATGCGCGGGAGACGCCGCTGACGGCCGGCCCCTTCGGCTGGGGGCAGCAGCAGTTGCCCGCACTGGCTGACCACACACTGTGACAAACGTGCTCCCAAGTGATTATGAAATCACGAGCCAGCCGGGGCCGCGGCCGCCTGCTGCACACAGGCAGAAGATGACAGCGTGCTGAGCGGCCAGCGTTTCTGAGCAGCGTGGTGACCTCTGCGTTCAGTGTTCCGCCTGGGAGTCTTCACCTGGCGAACTGACAAGTTTTCATCTCCTTTTTGATATCGACGGTCGATTATCGACGTCGACCATTTTGCACATGTGAATTTAAGATTATGGATAAGCATTTAATTCATTTTCCAAAAATCGAAAGAAATATATGATTGCCATGAGAACTGGCACCTTTAGTGTAGATTTTTTTAAATGATTCTTTTCATAATTGTCATTTCAAAGTGCAGCCATTAATATTTAGTCCAGAAATAAAATTTTGTGGTTGTGGTTTTGTTTTTCTATGACAAGTTCTCCTCTCTAAAAATTACTATTTCCAATTCTAAAATTATGTGTTTTGTACTTCGACGCTCGCCACAAAACGGATGAGAAATCGCATCTGTCGTGCGTGCTGCGGCGAGCCCGGGCTGGGCAGCCCACGGGGAGGGCCCCCCACTCGAGGGAAGACACGCGCTTCCTATCACTCCCGAGGTCCCCTCTAGCACGTTTGCTAAGACCGCGCGCGCGCCTGGCAGAGGCCTCTGGTGCTGGTGCTGTCTCTGCCGGTGCCACGCCAGGTGACCCCGCACGCCGGCCCTGCCCGAGGAGCCGCGCACCGGAGCCCGAAGGCCGCGTGCCCTCCGTGCAGCGTGGCACCAGGTGGACCCGGCTCCGAGCCCGTCGAATCCTGTTCTCACTGTCAGAGACGCCGCCCTTGGGCATGTCTCCGGGGCGCCCGTGAGGCACTTCTGGCGGGTTCTCCAGCGCGTTCTCCGGCGCGTGCTCCGGCCGCCTTTAAGGCGCGCTGCTGAACAGTCCCTCACTCACCATCTCTGCAGCAGGCCGGTGGCCGTCGAGTCTGCAGCCGCTCCGTGTGTGTCACGCAGACGCACGGTGATCTGCAGAGGCGCGTGCGTGCTTGGCTCAGGGCCCGGGGCATCTGGGGGAACAGCCGCAGACGACCGCCGGCTGCGCTCCCCGCGCCTGTGGCACGCGCCTGGGGGAGGCCAGTTCGCGCTCTGGGAAAAACAGCATCTATGAAACCGGCCGAGTCTCTGCAGAGTCGCTCGAGTTGTTGGAAAAGCACCCTTTACGCCTCCTCTTCATTCCGAGCTCACAGCTCAGCTCACTGGTCTGCCATCCGGGGAGAGTCGTGACCGCTTCGTGGCTCAGAGCTGACGCTCCTCATGCAGCCCCAAGAACCCAATAGCAAATGTTCAGTGAACATCTGAAGAGCTATCGAAAGACCGTTGAGAAATAGTTAGGAATCTAATACGATCATATATTTAAGTGGTCTGTTAAAACTGTATTACAGATTTGTTAAATTGTGTGCGCAAATGGATGTTGCGTGGCAAGAAATATGAAAAACGAAATCGGATGATAAAAACAGTCACAATAGAATTATTTCTCTTTTATGTTTCCTGTATTGTTGCTGTAATTGTTTCTAAATAAATAAACAGAAGCAAGGGAAAAATCCAGGTGATTTTTAAAAGCCGATCCTTGTATGTTTCTCAGAAAGCGCAGCTGGGTGGTCTCTCTGCTCTGGGCGGGGCAGCTGGAATGTTCTGTCCACGCAGTGTGATCACTGGCTCTGCCCGGCCGCAGACTAGCCGGACGCGAAGCTCACGCTTACTCAGCATGATGACCCGGCAAGCCTCATGGACCTGAGTCGTCATTAAGCAGACTGTGCGCCAGCCTGGGCGGAGGACAGTGAGCCACCGCTGCATCTGTGCCGTCGAAGCTCACGGCAGTCCCTTCTTTGTGGCCCCAGTTCAAGTTCAAAACTCGAGGCTCAGAGAGAAGTAAGTGGCTCAGGGCCAACACCCAATAACCACCGTCTGTCTCAGGCCCGTTCCCTTCCTGTTGTGTTCACGGCCCCCTGGTGATGGCTGGTGACGGGACAGAAAATAGCCACTCAGCTGATATGGACACTTGCCAACAGCCCTTCGGCGGGTGTTGGCCTTGACAGCTACGTTTAGTGGGTACAGACGTCGTGTCTGAGAAGCCGGGGCAGTGACTAAGCCCTGCCGTTCTGGTTTGTGACGCGTGGTCCTGTTTGCTAGGCAGTTTCTGTGTGTCCCAACCTGAGGCGAAGGCTCCGGGCTCCGAAATCTAGGTGCCGTCTGTCCCCTGGGTTCAGCGGGGACCAGGGACACAGGCGCTGCAAGCACATTCTCTCTCTCACGCACACGCGCACGCACACACGCCAACCACAAGGCGGCAGGTGTCTAAGCGCTGCACAGGGCGCACGGGCGGCTCGCTGCGTGCTGACTGACACGACCCCGCGGGGAGTGGTGTCCCGCAGCGCTGTCCCCAGGGCCCTCCTCCCGCCAAGCCGGTGCCCAGAACGCGTAAGCAGCATGTTTCCAGTGAACCCATGTGCCCAGCGAAGTCCAGGCCGGACAGGGCACCGGCTTCGGAGGCGGGTGTGAGCGGCCCCCAGCCCGCTGTGGCTGTGCGCTGGGCTCTGGTCAACTGCACGTCTCACCAGGCCATGCAACAGCGTGTCACCCTCTGTCACACTCGCTCAAGCAGACTCCACATCCCAGGCCAGTGCCTGCAGGGCCTGGCATGGGCTCGGCATGTGCCTGTTGGGTGAGTGGACAGTCGGTGCTCGGGAGACTGACTTCAACCCAGGGGGGAGGGGGCGGCGAGCATGAAGCCCTTTTATCCAGAACAGCAGCCCTGGGGCGTGACGAGCCTGGTAGCTCCTGGATCCCAGGCTGAGGGGATGTGCTCAGCTGTGGTGCCCGCCTTGTTTTCAACACTTGCCGGCTTTAGGTTAAATTTAAGCAGGAAAGTCCGATGACTCTTATCTTTGAGTTAAACATGGGAAAGGAAGTTGCCACCACCTGTGCCTTAGGCAAGAGGTCCTCACAGGTGATTAAGAGCGGGGTGCTACTTCCTTGCAGGTGTTTACAGCGGTCCCCTCCCTGGGGCCGGGTGTGGGAGGACCCCGTGTCCAACGGCCCTCCCCAGGGCCGGGTCTGGAAGGATCCCCGTGTCCAACACTGCTCCCCGTGGCCGGGCCTGGGAGGACCCCCGTGTCCAACACTGCTCCCTGGGGCCGGGCCTGGGAGGACCCCCGTGTCCAACACCGCTCCCCGGGGCCGGGTCTGGGAGGACCCCGTGTCCAACGCGCTTTCTGTCCCGTTCCATTTTGCAGCTCCAGCTCGCCGGTGACTGCTGGTCGCAGGTGGACCTGGGCCTGGGTGTCCAGGACCTCGGCGCTGAGGACGTGGGGCCTCACCGCTTCAGCATCACAGTCGGCCACGGCAGAAGCCGCTCCTTCGCCGTGGAGCTGGGTGGCGAGCTGGCCGAGTGGGAGGCAGCTTTCCAGAGAGCC
>NW_011889249.1:250025-251836 GCF_000151845.1 Pteropus vampyrus
TGCACAGGGCGCACGGGCGGCTCGCTGCGTGCTGCCTGACACGACCCCGCGGGGAGTGGCGTCCCGCAGCGCTGTCCCCAGGGCCCTCCTCCCGCCAAGCCGGTGCCCAGAACGCATAAGCAGCATGTTTCCAGTGAACCCAGCACGTGCCCAGCGAAGTCCAGGCCGGGCAGGGCACCGGCTTCGGAGGCGGGTGTGAGCGGCCCCCAGCCCGCTGTGGCTGCGCACTGGGCTCTGGTCAACCGCACGTTTCACCAGGCCATGCAACAGCGTGTCACCCTCTGTCACGCTCGCTCAAGCAGACTCCACATCCCAGGCCAGCGCCTGCAGGGCCTGGCGTGGGCTCGGCATGTGCCTGTTGGGTGAGTGGACAGTCGGTGCTCGGGAGACTGACCTCAACCCGGCGGGGAGGGGGCGGCGAGCATGAAGCCCTTTTATCCAGGACAGCAGCCCTGGGGCGTGGCGAGCCTGGTAGCTCCTGGATCCCAGGCTGAGGGGACATGCTCAGCTGTGGCGCCCGCCTTGTTTTCAACACTTGCCGGCTTTAGGTTAAATTTAAGCAGGAAAGTCCGATGACTCTTATCTTTGTCTGAGTTAAACATGGGAAAGGAAGTTGTCACCTCCTGTGCCTCAGGCAAGAGGTCCTCACAGGTGATTAAGAGCGGGGAGCCACTTCCTTGCAGGTGTTTACAGCTGTCCCCTCCCCGAGGCCAGATGTGGGAGGACCCCCGTGTCCAACGCCCCTCCCCGGGGCCGGGTCTGGGAGGACCCCCATGTCCAACACCCTTCCCCGGGGCCGGGTGTGGGAGGACCCCCATGTCCAACACTGCTCCCCGGGGCCGGGTCTGGGAGGACCCCCGTGTCCAACGCGCTTTCTGTCCCGTTCCATTTTGCAGCTCCAGCTCGCCGGTGACTGCTGGTCGCAGGTGGACCTGGGCCTGAGTGTCCGGGACCTCAGCGCCGAGGACGTGGGGCCTCACTGCTTCAGCATCACGGTTGGCCACGGCAGAAGCCGCTCCTTCGCCGTGGAGCTGGGCGGCGAGCTGGCCGAGTGGGAGGCAGCTTTCCAGAGAGCCACCTTCGCCGAAGTCCAGAGATCGGGGGTGAGTGGCCACACCGTGCTGGGGAAAGGCACCGGGGGCCCGGGATGCAGGGGTTACAGTGCAGGTGACGATGCGCTTCAGAAGGGGGCTCTTTCAAAGCCAGGGTCCCGTCTGAGTCACCACATCGCGGTGACCGCTCGGCTCTGTGTGCTGAGCAGGGACCAGGCGGCGTCCTGGGGAGGGGAGCCGAGTGTCCCTGTGCCGTTTGCGTGCAATGTGGGGAGGGGTACAGTGATTCTCAGGCGGGCCCCAGTGAGTGCTACCTGGGCCTAGGTGTCCGGGACCTCGCTGCCGGGTGACAGGAGTCCGCTGCGCAGTCACCTGGCCGTGCGGGACGGTCAGGCCCCCAAGGCCCTTCGCTCGGGCTCCGCGGCCCAGGGCAGAGCAGCGGCTCCCCGCTCACGGGCCCAGCACGGGAGCCTCCGGATTCTCGTCTTCGGGTTGTCCAGACGCTCAGAGTGTCCTCATGCGCCATGCTCTCGCAGAGCCGGGCGTCCCTCCACCTGCTTTCTGCCCCCTGAAATCCGCTGGTCCCTGTGGTGACGTCACACGCAGACGGCCAAACACCCCAACGTCGGGTGTTCGCGAGCCACCCGGAGCTGGATGTCACCGTCTGGGGTCCGGTGGTTCCTGACGCTGACGACCAGCTCACGTTGGAGGCAGCTTCCTGCACGTGTGGCCGCGGGGGCCGAGGGGCCGTGCGTGCCG
>NW_011889249.1:252456-254633 GCF_000151845.1 Pteropus vampyrus
GCATCACAGTCGGCCACGGCAGAAGCCGCTCCTTCGCCGTGGAGCTGGGTGGCGAGCTGGCCGAGTGGGAGGCAGCTTTCCAGAGAGCCACCTTCGCTGAAGTCCAGAGATCGGGGGTGAGTGGCCACACCGTGCTGGGGAAAGGCGCCGGGGGCCCGGGATGCAGGGGTTACAGTGCAGGTGACGATGCGCTTCAAAAGGGGGCTCTTTCAAAGCCAGGGGTCCTGTCTGAGTCACCACATCGCGGTGACCGCTTGGCTTTGTGCGCTGAGCAGGGACCAGGCGGTGTCCCGGGGAGGGTGGCCGTGTCCCTGTGCCGTTCGCGTGTAATGTGGGGAGGGGTACAGTGATTCACAGGCGGGCCCCAGTGAGCGCCACGCGCCTGCCGGGTGACAGGAGTCCGCTGCGCAGTCACCTGGCCGTGCGGGACGGTCAGGCCCCCAAGGCCCTTTGCTCGGGCTCCGCGGCCCAGGGCAGAGCAGCGGCTCCCCGCTCATGGGCCCAGCATGGGAGCCTCCGGATTCTCGTCTTCGGGTTGTCCAGATGCTCAGAGTGTCCTCACGTGCCGTGTTCTCGCAGAGCCGGGCGTCCCTCCACCTGCTTTCTGCCCCCTGAAATCCGCCGGTCCCTGTGGTGACGTCACACGCAGACGGCCAAACACCCCAACGTCGGGTGTTCGCGAGCCACCCGGAGCTGGATGTCACCGTCTGGGGTCCAGTGGTTCCTGACGCTGACGACCAGCTCACGTCAGAGGCAGCTTCCTGCACGTGTGGCCGCGGGGGCCGAGGGGCCGTGCGTGCCGCCCCCAGTCTCTGGGACCTACTCAGGGGTCTCATGACCTTTAGCCGCTTAGGAACCAGCGACAGGCGAAGGTCAGGGAGGCAGCGCTGTGCCGGGCGGGCGTGGAGGAAGGGCCTCCGCCCCCAGGCCTGGGGCGATGGGTCCCTCGCGGGTGACGGCACAGGCGTGCGTGTGCATTCAGAGCTGGCAGCGCGTGGGGGGGTGGTCCAGGGACAGCGTCACCATCACGTGTTGTCCCTGCACTGGGTGGACGCGAAGGCTCCTGTTTAGGGAGCGGCCTTCTCGCCAGCCCCAGACTCAGTGTTCGCAGGGAAGCTGGGGTGTCGGGGCCCCTCACGCAGCACCAGGGCTCCCAGGGCCGAGGCCCCGCACTCCGCCAGGCCCCATGGGCCGCCGCCCCACATTGCCCTGGGCTGCAGAGCCCCTGCCTGGCCCTGGGCTTCCTAGCGGCAGGTTGGGGGGTGCCTTGGGTGAGTCGGGTGGGCCCGAGTCCCGCTGGCCCGTCCCCCTCCATGAACTTGGACAGTGCTTCTCCAGAACAGCGTCGCACATTCTGCGGTGTGAGTGGGGAGGGGCACGTCACGGGCCATCACGAGCTTCACGACCGTCACTGCCGCTCTGCCAGCCTTGTGCACGTCACACAGGTCATCTACCTTTTCAGCGGGTCTGAGATGCAGGGATTTCCTTCGTCCTCCGGTTTCCCTGACGAAGAAAGCAGAGTCCAGGGCTTGGTGGCCTTCCTGTGGCCCCCAGAGGTTCTCCGTGGGGCGACCCTGCTCGGAGCTTCTCCTTGCAGACCTGCTCCTTCTACTCAAAGGTGCCGCGTCTGTGACACAGACGGGGAAGCAGAGCCCAGGCCGTGCGGGGGCGTTTGGCGGGCCTAGGCGGTGAGCGCTCCCCACCCAGGAGCACGCTGCGCCCTCCCTCCTCCTCCCGTCCCCCTCGTTTCCGTCATTTTTTCTCCTGTTCCTTCAGGGCGATCGTATCCCAGGTAACGGCGTCCAGTCGTAAGCCCGTGGACGTGCTGGTTCCCGTTACTGCGCGTGGCCGGCCGCGGGCAGCTGGCCGTCCCACACTCGCGGGCTGCTCGTCACGCGTCTGGTTTCCGAGGGGCCCCCCGGTGTCCATGGCTCTGACTTAAACCCGTGACAGCGATGGCTCGCACCGGGCACATGTCGCCCCTCAGGCAGCACGGTGCGGTTGCATCTGAGGACAGAGTGTCGGAAGCGCTGGCTTCGGTCCCAGACCCGAAGCCCCGAGGCCGGCGGACCCTCAGTAAAGTCGATGGCAGAGTCTGGCCTCTGATCACGAGGCGGATGTCGGCAGCGGGGCTGGCTGCGTGCTTAGCTGCAGCCCTGCCCGTCAGCGGCGTGGCA
>NW_011889249.1:255147-255946 GCF_000151845.1 Pteropus vampyrus
ACTTGGACAGTGCTTCTCCAGAACAGCGTCGCACATTCTGCGGTGTGAGTGGGGAGGGGCACGTCACGGGCCATCACGAGCTTCACGACCGTCACCGCCGCTCTGCCAGCCTTGTGCACGTCACGCAGGTCATCTACCTTTTCAGCGGGTCTGAGATGCAGGGATTTCCTTCGTCCTCTGGTTTCCCTGACGAAGAAAGCAGAGTCCAGGGCTTGGTGGCCTTCCCGTGGCCCCCAGAGGTTCTCCGTGGGGCGACCCTGCTCGGAGCTTCTCCTTGCAGACCTGCTCCTTCTACTCAAAGGCGCCGCGTCTGTGACACAGACGGGGAAGCAGAGCCCAGGCCGCGCAGGGGCGTTTGGCGGGCCTAGGCGGTGAGCGCTCCCCACCCAGGAGCACGCTGCGCCCTCCCTCCTCCTCCCGTCCCCCTCGTTTCGGTCATTTTTTCTCCTGTTCCTTCAGGGCGATCGTATCCCAGGCAACGACGTCCAGTCGTTAGCCCGTGGACGTGCTGGTTCCCGTTACTGCGCGTGGCCGGCCGTGGGCAGCTGGCCATCCCACACTCGCGGGCTGCTCGTCACGCGTCTGGTTTCCGAGGGGCCCCCCGGTGTCCCGTGGCTCTGACTTAAACCCGTGACAGCGATGGCTCGCACCGGGCACATGTCGCCCCTCGGGCAGCACGGCGCGGTTGCATCTGAGGACAGAGAGTCGGAAGCGCTGGCTTCGGTCCCAGACCCGAAGCCCCGAGGCCGGCGGACCCTCAGTAAAGTCGATGGCAGAGTCTGGCCTCTGATCACGAGGC
>NW_011889249.1:256870-260258 GCF_000151845.1 Pteropus vampyrus
GGCGCCCTTTACCTCAAAGAACGCGTACGTCTACTTTCCAAAAAGGCGTGAGATATAGTCAAGGGGCACAAAACACAGATATGAAGCTGGAGTGGCCCCGGGAGGCCAGTTGCTAAGCTACGAGAGTCCCCAGGGCCGCCACACAGAAGGAAGTGGGTCCTCTGGTTTGCAAAGGTGCTGCCGAGCTGCCAGCTCCTTCCGGGAGGGGGCAGGTGCTGCCCCTAGCGTATTCCAGCACCTTCCTCCAGCGGGCCCTGGGCCCCCGCCGGCCTGAGCATGCCCACACCCTCGGGCCCGGGCGGCTGCGTCCGCTCCAGGCCTGGGCTGGGGCAGCATGAAGAGCCTCTGTCCTTGGCTCCATCGTGTCCTCGTCCAGCCCCAGATCATGTACTAGCCGATCGGTGGCTGGACCATGTGTCCTTGTGTCCCTGCAGCCCAGGAGAGTGGCCGTGGACAGAGCTGCACCTCGTGTCCAGCCCTCCTGGCCTGAGGAGCTGTCTGCAGACACGGCCAACTGTCCCCAGCACGCTGTCCACCCCGATGGCTGGGACTTATGCACTCATGCTCCATCTGCCGGACCCCGCTGCAGCCTGACGCAGCTGTCGTCCGTGTCTGTCACGGTCCCCTGTCCACGTCTACTCGTGTGCGTTTCCTGGGGGCACTGTAAACCGCCAGGTGGCAGGTTTCCCACAAGTGTCCGTGACCACCTGGGACTCGACGGTGACCTCGCTGGCGTGTCTTTAGCTGCTGGAACACAGAAGGCGAGCTGCTGGTGGGGAACGTGCTAGAACACGGAGCCATGCTCTCGCCGGAATTCCGCGTTAAAACGAGACCCGTCGGCCTCCACGCCGAGTACCTGAAGGTCTCCGGAGTGACCCGCCAGCACGCGTGTGATCGTGAGGAATGCCGCCCGAGGTTCCTGCTGGAAGTGAGCTCATCCGACAGTTTCTCAGGGAGAGACGGGGTCACGGCCGGCACCCCATCCCTCTAACCCGTCACAGCTTAGCGCAGACGGGAGCTGAGGGCGCTGCCGGTGCTGTTTCTGTCTCTGCTCCGAATCCGTTTCAGGGTTCGTCCAGCCCTTCAGCTCACACCCCCCGGCTGGCTCCAGCACAGCCTCTTCTCACCTCTAAGAACCTTTTGTTACTTGTCCGCGTGTCGACGTTTCTGCACCCCGGCCCACCGGCACCCTGCTCCGACGGAGGAGGGCAGGGCTGACGTGACCTGCGTCCGCGTCTGGGGACCGCGAGGCCTGTGTCCTTCTGAAGCCCAAGCTTGGCGATGGCAGGGGTCCCGTCCTGGTGTTCACTGTGACCCGGCCCCAGAGTCTCCAACACATGTCACAGGCCTGGCACCTCGAAAAAACTTAACAAATGACCTGTAAGGCTTCAAACCACTTTTTTAAAGTTTATGTACAGACCCCTAATAAAGAATGTCGTGTATTCTTGAGTAAGGCAAGACTAAATTGGGTTTATTTTTTACAACTTCACTAAAATGTTTTTAAAGAACAAGTAGAAAATTCAAGCCAGTCAAGGAACTCACCACCTGCAAATACGGTGTCCGCACTGTTGTGAGAGAGACACTCACGCCTGCGGTTAAAACATTCGATTTGTTGGTGAGTCGTGCCACTCGGCTGCGTACTAGACGTCGCCGTGTGTGTGTGTGGCGGGGAGCACCGTGTCCCCATGACGTGGAGAGTCAGCGGGGGGACTCAGGTCACCGGACTTGGAGTCACGGTGTGAAGAACGCTCCAGCGAGGGGGCCGCGAGCCGTGCAGGAAGCCGCTGCCCGAGAGGCCGTGCGTCCGCGTGGGAGGTCAGCGCCCCGTCCCCTTTGAGTCACCAGGAAAAGCCGAGTCTGCGTCCCAGGGAGTGGCAGCCACACTGGCTAGACCGCAGCACTGACAGGTTTGAAGGTGACAAGTATCGATGAGGAGTGGAGAAGCCAGAGCGAGCACGTCGACACCCTGGCAGAGGGGACGGACCGGGACGCGCGGGCGCGCCGTCTGCCTGAGCTGCCGAGGTGGCTCGTGGGGCTCCATGCCGGCTGTAGACGGAAGAGGCCATCGGGGTGACGCCCAGGCGAGCTCGGTGTTGCCCAGGCGGTCTGAGATGATGCGGACCCCGGGTTGGGGTGCGATCAAGGGGAACAGACAGGGATTTCAGTATTTCAGTATGTAAATGTGATACACTTTATAATAAACTTTTAATTTAAAGCAATAAAAAGGTAGGTAGAGGACAGGCTGGAGCAGCACCTATTCTAAAGCAGAGAAGCCGACTCAGAAGTTACCAGCGAGTTGTTCACAGGAATTCCAGAAGGTCCTGAGAAGTTAAGAGTCCACTCGGGTAGCATCCGAAACCCTGGAATGCGGTCTTCAGCACGAACCACAAACTCGCTGGCAGGTGTAGGGATGGGGAAGGGCTTTTACAGGCCACAGGCGCAAGGAGCTGGTCAGTGAAGACATGGGTGGTGTCGGGAGCCCAGGGGACAGTCAGGACATTCCCCGTCACCCGGGCTGGGAGCCACCTCTCCCATGCTGGCAGTGGAAGCCTCGTGGGGCCACCTCCTGCTACGCCCAGCAGTAAGGCAGGGACACATACCAACGGAGGCCAGGCTGGCAGCCCTACTTCCCCGCAGAAGACGTGCCAGAGAAAGACGACTTAAATAAGACGAGTTTCAACACAGAAAATCCCTCCTCACCAAAAACCAGGAAGATCTCAAACTGCACGAGTGATTACAGTGACCACCAACATGAAGGTGACAGGCGTTAGAATCATCTGACAGATATTTTAAAGCAGCTGTGATAAAAATCCTTCCGAAAGCAGAGCTCTGAAACGAATGACAGGCACAGAGCCTCCGCCGGGCCATGTGATGTTGCCGTGGGGATGTACCCATCATAAAGGAGAGCCAGACAAGCGTGTTAGGAATAAACAGCATGAAAACGAGAAGGTGAGCTCAAGATGGAACGGCGGGGCCGGGGGACCTGGACACAGGCCAGCAGAAATTAGCTGAACTGTCCTGTCACTGGGATGGTGGGGGCGGGGCCCACAGTGGCCACAGCGGTGCGCGTGCAGCCAGGGCGCATGGTCAGTAGCATCATCATGACTGTGCGTGTGGTGTCAGTGGGCACTAGACTTACCGGGGGAGCACCTGGTGAGGTGTGTACAGGTCCAACGTCTGTGCTGTACACCAGAGACTAAAAAGCACTGAGTGTCAACTGTAACTGAAAAAATTTTAAAAAATTTTAAAGACTCGGTGACTGAAAACTTCCTGAGCTGGCAGGATGAAACCTACCAGCTTAACAAGCCGAGGGCACTGACCACCATGTCCTCCCACTGCCCCAGATGAGGGTGGGGTCGTCTCACCTGCGAGGGAGTCGCAGATGGTC
>NW_011889249.1:261953-265578 GCF_000151845.1 Pteropus vampyrus
GGCTGCAACCTCCTGATCACTGCCAAACAGCCTCGTTGAAGAGTGTTCTCTCAAAACCAATACTCTTGTTTCTAGTCCAAAACATACGTGTGCAGCTGGCGAGGAGAGACGCTGTGCTTCATCGTGGACTTCGCTTTGGGATTCACCTGTGTCGACAGCAAGACGAAGGTGAGGTGCCAGCAGCGGCTGCCACGCACCCCTGGCGACGTGGCTCGTGGCCATTCAGCTGCTGACCCCCGCGACGTCCGGCAGGAGCCCCGGCCCTGACCAGCTGTGTTGTGTGTCGGTGGCTCCTTCATGCTCAGCCTTCGTTCCCATGTTGTGCCCAGGGGCCCAGTGTCTCCTCAAGGCCCAGAGCCGGGCAGTGTTGATGACAAACTTGTTTCTTGCTTGGTGACAGAGACTGTTCATGAACGAGTTTTCGCAGTCCTAACCGCCCAGGGCCCAGGGGTGGCCCCGTCCTCCGGCTGCACGTGGCTGTGTCGTCTGGCCATATGGCCGTGGGGAGCCAGGCGCTCCTTGCCTGAGGGCCGGCCACTCACCTGGGGCCTTCTCCCGTGTCAGCGTTTCTGTGCATGGTTTATTCAAGGTTTGTGGGGCACCAGGCACGCAGCGAGCTGGCAGAGGCCATTGTGTCTTCCTGTGGGTCCCCAAGGTGCCCTGTTGCAGGCACAGTGCCCGTCACCTGCGCCCCACGGCCAGGGCAGGGCAGGTGAGCGACTGTGGGGTAAGACGGGCTTGGCACCCTCCCTTTGAGGGACTCAGAGCCCCAACTCTGCAGGATGGGGTGAAGGGAGTCACCCCCTGGCTCAGAGCGCTGACATCTGGAGGTGCCGTCAGAAGGCCCGGGGGACGAGGCAGATGACAAGGACATAGGCCCAAGCCCCTGTTCATGGCAGGGTCTGCACTGGGGTGCAGGGCTGGGTAGACTGGGGTTCACCGCATCTGCATTCCCAGGAGCGGAGATGCTGGGCGGGTGTCCCCTGTGCCACTGTACACTCACCCCAACAGCAGCCTGGCCTTCAGTGCCTGCCGGCCCCCTTTCTCCCGCGCTGCCCCGAGATTTGTCTCCTTAGGACGTGACCTCTTCTGCATGACACCCGAGTCCCCACGGATCCGGGCCTGGCCTCGAGGCCCTGCAGGGCCATTGCCCACCATTGCGCCCAGCACGTCTTCCTGGCCAGCCCTAAAAGTAGCCCAGTGAAAATCGGGGAGTCCAGCATGTTTCTTAACGCGATGCGGAACCGGGCTGGGGCCCCGAGCAGACGCTGCGGTGTTGAAACACCCCAGAGACTGACCGCATGACCAAACTCAGCCCGGGATCAGCCTGCATTATCGGGCCGCCACCGTGGTGACCTGCTCGGCTGGCCGGAGTGGACCCTGACCCGGACGGTGCCAGAATCAGCCAGCTGACTTCCCAGCGTGACGGGGGCCTATGCGCTGGGAAGGGGCAGGGCACGACAGGCCTGGCCGGGCCAGGGGCTGCTCTGGACCGGGCGCTCGGCCTCTGGGCGACCTCTGCCTCTGGAAGTCCCCTCCCCGCGGCTGGAGCTCCTACCGCCCAGGGCCATGTCCGCTGTCAGTCACGGTTCATGATCCGGTTTACCGGCCTTTCGCTCACCTGAGCATCAGGTACAGTCTGCCCCCGTCCCCAACCTGCTTTCCCCTGAAGGCGAAGGCTCGACTCCACAGTCTCAGGTGGATGCTTCGTCATCTCAGGAGGCTGTGGCCTAAAACTTTCGTGTCTGTTTTACATCCTGATAGTAACTGAAAATGGAAACAAAACGACAGTACAAAAAGGAAATCGTTTCATGGATTCCTTAAATTTTTTTTTCAATTTACAATATTTGAATAAATTTTCAAAAGAAAAGCTCTCCCCGCTTAACTGTGAAGAGTATAACAATGACTTGTAACTCCATGAAATATTTACAATTTTGCTGCATTTGAGAAACCTTTGTTTGTAAGTTAAGTGTAAATAGGTTTTCAATTACTTGTAGATTGACCTGAAATAATTATGAAAATAACTGATTACTGAGTGTGAAATGACTGAATAATTATGAAAATGATGTTTGCTTCATAATATAAGTCCTTTATATAAGTCATTATGGAAAGATCAAATAGGTTTTTGGCCTAGAAACATTTAGATTGAGACTTACCACGCGGATATTCACAAGATAATTAGCACTTCTGCGTGTATTACCCTGACAGGTCTGACCGTGTGTGTATTATTTCTGGGTCAGAACTAGACTCAACATGGCAGCAATACTTGTTAACCAAATACTTGTCAGAAAAAGTTCTTCAGATTTGACTAGAGGCCCAGGTTTCATGCTGGACATCACACGGATGCCCAGCGCTGTGGCCCAGTGTCCTGACTGCCCACTCTGTCCTCGCTGGGGTGTGGGCAGTGATCTCCAAGCCTGAGTCGGGGGCAGAGACTCAGCCTTCTGCCCTGGGAGTGAAGAGCTGGAATAAATGTCCCCTGGGGCCTGCAACTCTGGGGGTTCTCAGAATCTAGAAGGAACAGGTGTTCTGACACTTTGCCCCAAAGTGCAGAGACTCTGTGCAGCTGTAAGATTCAAAATCAGAGAAGGACATGGCCCACACCTGGAGTCACCATGGGTCAGATAGGATGAAAGTGCCTTCAAATGCCCCCAGAGTCCCTGCCTCTCTGCCTTCAGGACACGCAGGGAAAAATACGTTCGTAATTTCAAAATAAATGCTTTTAATAGAAACGCAGCCTCTAACGTGCTAAAAGTGACTGCTGCTTTGTATTGGGCTTTTCCTGGGAAGATAGAGATTTATTATCATGAAGTGTCTGTAATTAAAGACGATCGTTTATCAAGTCAGGCATCAATCAAGCTGCTGCTTGCCACAGCCTTGCTTATTAAAGAGTGAGAACTTGCAGAGTGCATTTCGTCTCTGAAGCGCCTTAGCAAACACGAAGTAATCTTTGTGCTATAGAGAGGGACATTATTTACGTTTTTCAGCTTGGGGCAGAAACTAAAGCTGGGTGCCATGGACACAGCCACGGACGGCCCATCAGTCAGGGTTGGCGCGGCCGCTTCGTCTGCACTCTGGGCCGGGTCTCATGTCCTGTAAAAACAACTGGGCCTCAAAGTCGATTTTTAAAAGTTTTACCAGCAGAAGAATGAGCAGCGAGCTTATGATGCTTTCAGGCTACGTACAGGAAAATCCAAAGAAATTGGACGGGGCAGATGAGGGCGGATGGGGTTGCAGAGAAGACGGGACGGGCTGGCATCGCAGGGCACCGCGACCCGCTCCGCGGGCCTGGCCGGAGGGCAGAAAGGGAGCTGGGCGGAGTGAGCACCTCCGCGGTGGGTGGGGAGACAGAAGGTGGTGATTCTGATCAACTATCACGGGCTCGGTGTACTAAGCAAACGTCTGCTTTTGTTTAAACAGATGATTAAGTCACAAATAGATTTAATGAAATAAGTGAGCTCTTGTTTCCAAATCACTAATTAACTTCATGCCTTTGCAGAACGTCCTCTGGAGGTTCAAGTTCTCGCAGCTTAAGGGGTCTTCGGATGACGGGAAAGCTCGTGTCAAGCTGCTGTTTCAGGATCTCGAGACCAAGCAGATTGAGATGAAGGTAGGGCGCACGCTC
>NW_011889249.1:267183-291786 GCF_000151845.1 Pteropus vampyrus
TCCCCACCACAAGGATCACGTCTGTCGCCTCGGGCCGCTCTGTCCCCGTCATTCCTCAGACGGCCCCTGCACAGGTAAAGAGTCTGTCAGTCAGGGGCCGGCTCCTCACCAGATTTTCCACTGAGCCTCACACACCGAACCCCCGAGTCCCTCGTCCCATCTCGGGGACTGACGCAAGGCTTCAAAACGGCGCTGCACGATTTTCTTTCAGTGATGACAGCCGGAAGTTTGACGCGGCGCCAGCGGCGGGCCTCGCTCCCCACCAGTGACGCGGGAAGGTCCCCCGTAGGGTAGGGCCCCCAAGTTCCCGCAGCCCCCCGCCCGCACGGCCCGGCCGGTCTGGTCAGCAAGCCGAGCAGCGGAGCTGGCAGCCTCGCCCCTGCAGCGACACCGCGGGGCCGGCCGGACGTTCGCTGCCACGTCCCCAGGAGCCCAAGCCGTTTCTCTCTCCAGTCGACTTTCTCCTCAAACCTGTGGGAACAGAAACTCCCGTTCGAATGCGACACTTGCTATCGGACAAATCCTGGGGAGCGCCGCTCCGTCCTCAGTATGGCGTGTGCTGTGACTGTCCAGTCTGCTGACGGTTGGACGGACACGCGGTCTTAGAAGTCGCAGTGAGCCCTGAGTTTGCACACAACGTCGGCGTCTGCTCTCGGCCACTCGAGTGGCCACATCCTGACTGGGGACAGCTTTGCTGGCGAGGTGGCTGGAGAGTCGTCGGCCGTAGCTGCACCGAAGGCGGCGAAACGCTCACGGGTGCCCGCTCATCCCGTTTCTGGAAACAGCCGGGACGGGGCCTCACCGCGGTCCCCGGACTTCGGCGCTGCGTGGACCTCATGGCGCGAGCTCGCCGCTTTCTGTCGGGGCCTCGGCGGTTCTGCCGAGCGGCTTCGGCCTCAGTGTTTGAGATGAAAATCACGGCTGTCGCGTCCGGGCTGGTGCGTCAGTGCGCGTGGCTGTTCGTCTCCGTCGCAGGCTGTAGAGCTGCTATTGGACGAGGCTCTGGGGACTCGAAAAGCAGCTTCCAGTTTGCACACGCAGAACCAAGACCCAACACACAAGTCGCAGGGGCGTGATGGCCTTTCTGCAAAACGTCCCTCCAACAAGGTCGGTCACTGCTGCTCGGACACACAGCCGCACAGCGAATTAAGTTTGTGTTAGTCTGTGAGAACCTTGCGTATTTCCAAGAACGTCGCTTGCTTTCTCTCTCGTCCAGGGACAACCACAATGAATGACGCTGTGCACGGCTCTGGCTGTGGGTTGAGCAGGGGGTTCGTCCAGTTCAGCCCAGCTTGGCTTCCAGATTCTGTGGGGCGGGGTTTGAGTGACAAGTGTAGTGAGTCCTCGGGAAACTGCTTGAATGTCGCAAAGCTCTCACAGGACGACCCCCAGCACTTTGCACATGCTGCCTGCCAACCCTTAGGAAAAGTCAAAGCAAATCGTCGTTGATCAGGAACAAGCAGTCGGGGTGCAGCTGTGAGGCTGGGGCCTGGTCGCACAGAGCCTAACGCATGTGGGGCGAAGCGAAGGGGCCCCCTTCCCTAGGAGCCACAGAACATAGGGCAGCTCCACGCACAGGGAGCCGGGGTCACCACGTCTCCGCTTCTGTCCCTTCGGAGGGCGTCCCTCTGAGCTGAGCTCGCCCTCCCGCAGGCCCCCTCCGCTGGCAGCAGAGGTCACTTGGCTAGGGCATGAACTTCCTGCTCGTGGCCACGCAGGGGAACATCTGCTGCCCGAGGACTTGGGGTGTCCCCCTGCGTCCCAGAGCCACCCATGAAGGAGCGGCCCAGAGGAAGGCAGGCAGGTGCCGTCCCTGCGTAGGGGCCAGTGGGCTTCGATTGAAAGGAAGTTTGGGGATGTCAAGTCGTGGGTTGCGTAGTTGGGTGGCAGGAAGGACGCCTTCCCCTGGGGTGCCACCGTCCCTCGTGTGGGGGCCGTGTCCACTTTCCCCCTCCATCGGCCCCAGAATGAGAAGGCCAGATCCTGCCCCAGAGGTGCTTGAAGGGGCACACTGTGGAGCAGACCCGCCGGAGTTTGTCGTCCTTGTCCTTTGAGATGGCACCGCTTTCTTTCTGATGCCACCTCAACGGTTTGGAATAACTACGCTAGAATTTGGACAAGATGTAGCTAATAGGATGTCAATCAAACATCAGTCACCTTCAAAAGAATTTTGTTCTTCATTATTCTGGAATTTTGTCACATCAAAGTAGAAGAAAAAGCCAGAGCCGTGTGCTCAGGCTGCCCCCCCGGGGCAGGAGCGGCAGGGCGGCGAGGGTCACGCTTCACCTCCAAGACACCAAGACAGGAGGTCGCCTTTCCCGAGAGGAGCCTGGCCTTAGAACAGTTTGCTTCACTCCTTCCGGCTCATCGCGACTCGCGCATGTTGACGTGGCGTGGGCACGGCAGTGGGGGCTGCAGGAGGAAGGGTGATGTCCGTTTGCGGCTGCTTTTGCTTTTAAATAGCATTCGGGATCTTTAAAACGGGAGTGAGGGGCCCAGGAGTTTGTAATTTGGAGTATTTGTAATTTTGTTTTCTTATTGGGGCCACCACGATCTCTGAAGGAGACTCACCCCCAGGTATCATTTCTTATTTCTCCTGTCGCTATGGTGTCAGGCTAGGGACGGACTAGGTGACTCATCTGTCCCCCTGCCCCTGGCACTCTGTTCGGAGCTGTTGGGTGTTCAGACAATGGTGGTCTTTGTTACGAAGCACGTGCCCACATGTACACTCATCCGCCTACACACACACACATACCCACACATGCACTCACACTCACCCTCATGCATGGCATGTACACACACACACAGGCACAAATACTCACCCCACACATGCATGTACTCACCCCCACGTACATGCACTGCACACACACACATGCACAGATACACATGCACCCTGCGGGGTACACACTCAGGCACATGTCTGCGCATGCACATGTGGACACACGTGCACACACACCAGGGCTAAAGCACGTGATTAGTGCCACTGAATCACGATGCCTTGAGCCCTGCGGCAGCGACATCACCGCTCACTGAGTGGGCCACGCTCCCAGGAGGACCCCAATCAGGTCCCTGCCAACCAGGGCCTTGGACCCGGCATAGACCATGTCGGTTGCCAAAGAGAAGAAATAAGTGTCGAGCTCTGTTAGTGACAGGAAAACAAGGAACTGAGACTAAGTCGGACTAAGTCGCCAGGACACCAGTGCGACATGAAACCCGGTCCATTCGTGTCTGTAGCCGTGTGGGTCACACGACTCGCATCCTCATCCGGCCTCCCTGACTCCGAGCGTGTTCGCACTCAAGTACCGTTCCTGCTGTTGATAGGTGTAGACTTTGTCACACGTTTTCCTGATATTGACGCACACTCACTTCCTCTGTTTCTCTGGCAGGAACTGGAGTTTGAGGACGTGACAGCTGTCCTGCACTGTGTCCACTCCTTCTTGGCGGCCAAGGTGGCCTCGGTGGACCCCGCTTTCATAGGCAGTCAGAGCATCGCCAGGAAATACACATGCAGCAGCTAACAGCACTCCGTCGAGATATGAGAGTTATTTTCTTAAGAAATGGACCTTTTCTGCACAGTATTGCAACTTTGTATGGTTTTATAATGAGCCTACAGTTGTGATACCAATAAAATCCATCCCTTGTTTCCAGCCATGGTCGTACTTGTGACATCGGCCCCTCTGCACGCTGCGGGCACAGCTGCGGGTGAGGCCCAGCGTCCACGCACTGTACCCCACATCCCTGTCCCTCCAGGTCACGTGAGCCCCTCATCGTCCATGCCCAGATTGCCCCCAAGGTCTCTGCGGGAGGAAGGAGCTTCTCAAGGACAGTTGGTGGCGCCCCTTGTCCTCGAGGAGGCTGAGCAGAGGGCTTACTGGACAGATGAGTAGAAGAAATATGTGGGAAAGGAAATGGGCTTGAATTATTTAATCTTAATATCAAACACTTAAAAATTCTTATATAATTAAATAATGCATCACTTAAAAGTCGATGTAACGATTTTCCTAGTTCGTGGGGTTTTGTCAGCACTTCAGGCTCTCGGTGTCTCACGTGGCTTATTTATTACCTCTAAGGCCCGCTGTCAGTCTCTGCACCCAAAGCAGCTTGGCAGGCCCTCTTAAATGTCCTCTTAGGGAGGCAGACTGTAGTCGGGAAAAGTCAAGGTCAGGGACTCAGCTTCAAGGCTGTCTGTACAGGAAGAGTGTGAAGCCCTCAGGCAGTAACGCACAAGGGAGTAATTACTGCAGGGGACGCCTCCTCCAACTCCCCCTGCAGCTCCTCCTGGAGAGTGGGTGTGTGACATAACACAAGGTGACCGGGAACTCAGGGCCCGACCGCCCCCAACCCGTCCAGCTGATATTTAGAAAGAAGAAACTGGTTTTGATTATAATGTATCAAACATAAACAAGCAATGGTTTTTATGTTTGAAAATACAGCCTCCTTTATAGAAGATATCTATATATAATATATGAATTATGTATTTTTATATGTAAGATTCCCACTCATGTTTTGATGACTTCCACAGAAGACTCGAACAGGAATAAAGTGAATTTTAAATACTATTCCAAGAGAATGGTGTTCACGGAACATCAAGCAACATTTTTCTTTGCAGATGTTTATTCTCTTATTTTAACTCAAGCTTTAACTCAGATATTAATATCAATATCAATAGAAGTTAGAATTTTATAAAATATTCACCAACTAAGAAAGATAAAGTTAGAAATCTTCCTTTGTCTGGTTCCTCTTCTGGTCTGAATATGTTCGAATATCTCCAAATTTAATGGGTCTTCATTTTCCTCCCTTGTGTCAAAGAGCCTAAACTCACCCAAAAATAGATGCTCAACTGCACTAAGAGTGAAGAAATTCTGAAGATAATTTTTGTTTGGTTTTCATGAAGAAAATGTAGTTTTAAAAAAATGTACCTTTCCTGGATAACAATGAAAAGAATAATATTTTTCCAGGAAGAGTCAATACTAAAGTTTACTTTTAATTTGTGTAAATATACAGTTTTTAGAAAGATGCACAACTTCTTTTTAATTAAAAATTAGCAAAAGTCTTTTCTTATGAAAATGGAGCAGGGACCCCTTGCCCTTCCCTTCATGACACCACGACCCCACCACGGCCACCGCATGGGACCGCGGAAGTGCAGCCGACTACGCACACGGAGCCACGTTCCCGTGGGGTCCCGGCTTGGCTCCTCCGTGTAGACGCTGAATTACGATCCTGTTCTGAACACGGAACTTGCCAGGGGCGCAGGTGCTGCTCCAGCCGGGCTCTCTGTTGGGGAAACTGGGTCAAGAATGATTTCATTTTATGCAGGACACACAGCACCCCTAAAATCTTCTCGTTTTTTTTTAAATTAGAAATCGGACCGCCTGCAGGTCCGTGCTATGACCGGAGGCTCGTCCGTGACCGAGGCTGTGTGCGGGCTGTCCACAGGTGACCGCTTCCAACTTGCAGCCCCAGCCTGGGCGCAGGTACATTCTCTGGTTCTAGTCCAGGTGCGGAAACAGAGTGACAGAGGTTGAGCCTCCGCCTAAGGCCATGGTCTGTGGAGCTGGCAATGGGCCAAGGCCCTGGGTCCCCAGCCGTGTCCTGGTCAGTGCTTCATGTGGCACTGAGCCGTCACGGTGTAGGCCAACCCTCTCTGGGAGGCCCAAGAACTCACGCTGTGAGGGTGTCCCTGCTCTGCCTTTCCCCCGATTGGAAAACGTCACCATTATCTTGTAAACATGGCCTGTTGCCTTTTGTTTTCTCTTTATGTTTTATGTCACAGTAAATGTCTGTGTCCCTTGTGCAGCTCTTTTCTCCCCTGGGGAAGAAGAATGGCCCGTGAGAGTCGTGAACCTGGTGGAAAAGCAAGTCCACTTGTCGTCGGCCCTTCACATTTGTCCCCTTTGCCTGCGCCCCTGCCATTAGACCAACAGGCTCGTCCCCACACACGTTCAGGATGGCTTGCCGGGGAATGGGGACCCACTTTCAGACCCTTCGTCTCTGACCACGACCACGAAAGGAGCATCACACCCTGTCACAGCGCTCCAAACCGGGTCGCAGCCCTGAGCTCGGCTGAGACCTTCCCCCTGGTCCTGAGCCATGAAGGCTTGGAGGAGGTGTGGACAAGCAGTCGAGCTCCAGGGGTGACGGTAGGCAGGAAGCCCCTCTGTGCCCTTTCCAGGGCAGTGGCTTCAGCGCTGCTGTCCCTCGGGGTGATGGGGACAGCTCCTGGAAACACAATGACAGTTGTTCTGAGGATTTAAGATAATAACTGGAAAGTTCCCCTCCAGACACAACAGTGACAACCCTCCTACCCTCCCAGTGTCTGCAGGAAATGACTTTTTTCTGTGTTTAGTTTCTCAGATCTAGTAAAACCACAGGTTTTCCATTTTTTTCAGTTCTAAGTTTTAACAGAAAATTTGAAAATATTTATGCCAAAACGTTGACAAAGGAATTCTGAGAAGTGTGTCATACTTGAAAAGGCGAACCCTTGAATTTGTAGATTTACATTTGAAATAGACACTTAGGAATTTTAAAATCCAAACAAAAAGATCAGTGAGTTTTCTGGTTCTTTTAATTTTCAAATTTAAAAAGAAAACGTTACCATGAAAGACATCGCATTCATTCCTTTGATGATGTGTTGCTCAGGCTGATTTTAAAACGAAGGAAGGAATAAGACGGTTGCTGAAGTGCACGTGGGCACGCTCAGCGGGGCACGCTCAGCGGGTGGGTCAGGCAACACCTCGGGACGGTTCACAGCATCTACATCCTTCGTGTGAAACATATTCAGAGTCAGGAATCAGTATGTCCTTATACGAATTGCTCAGACTTCCCATTCTAAAATTTGTTCCTGCTTTCTGTCAAAGCTGCACGCTAACCACAGCTCTACCTGATTCCGTTGCTTTCAATGAATATACCTCACTTTCAAAATACAGTAGGAGTTAAGTTACGTAAGATTTGGCTGACCTTTGTACCTTTTTGTCCCTGCAGAAGGTTAGGACAGTAGCCATTTGGGTAAACAAATTTTTCAGTCCCGCATAGTGAATTGTCACTCATTCTGGAAAGTAAGGCTGTGACAGTCTTTCATTCAAGACCCCTTGGTGTCCCTGGAGTGTGTTGCCTTGCACACTCCAGGTGTTGGATGGGTACTCACTGGGTGTGGCCTCTGTGGGCTCACACGACGTCCTAATCCTGAGAACAGGAGATGAGGGGGGCACCGTGCCTTCTCCGAGGGTTCAACAATACATTAATTACAACAAGCTTGATTGGTGGGCGCGAGCGGGTGCCGGGGGGCGGAGTCACGGCGCCGTCACGCTCTGCCCCGGAAGTGCTCCCCCGCGGGCGACCCGACCCGGAAGCGCCGGCCGCGCGTCGTCCCCCGCCAAGCGCCGGGCTGTGGCAGGGGGCCGCCCAGGGCGGGAGGCCGGCGGCCCACAGGGCCTTGGGAGCCACCCCGGACGCCCACCCTGTAAGTCCGTTTTCACAAATACGCGTTCGCTTCCGTGCAGATGTGAGGTTTTCTTCAATTAATTTGTTTCTGCTACTTCGGGACGCGGCTCGTTCGGTTTTCGGCGGCGCTGCTACCCCTGTTGTGCGCGTTACCGCACCCAGTCCTCACGGCCATTCATGCACGGACATTAATGCCCCTTGTCCACGTGCCAGAGAGGCGGAAACCCGGCGAGGAAAGGCGGCGGGCCCTGGGCCCCGCCGTGAGCCGCCACAGAGTGGACCAGACGCAGGGCCGGCGACCCGGCCGTGGACGGAGGCCGGAAACGGTCCGCCACTTTGCCGCCGGGTGCAGCGCTCCCGCCGCGTTGACCAAACACTCCCTGGCGTCGCCGGGACCCAGAGCGGAGGGGACCTCGGCCCCTGCCCTTTGGGCCCTCCCTGCAGAGAGGACAGACACATGGATCGCCAGGAAAGCGTGGGGGAGCCTCGGCACGGCCCAGCAGATGGTGTCACGGGGCGCGGAGGGGACCCCTAAAGCCCACACATGTCGGCGGAGGCGCCTCTGCCCTGTGCGCGGGGGAGTGGGCAGGTGAGCAGAATGGAGGCCGCAGATTAGGAGGCCGAGCTCATAGACAGGAAAGGGCTGTGGATTGTGGTCTGGCAGTGGGACAGGTTTCTCTGTCCCCGCATTTTTCCTGCCTCCCTATGTTCGTTTCTGTGTGTTAGGTCGGGCTGCTGTGTCTCCGGTCTTAGAGTGGCCTTATGTAGTAGGTGTCCTGAGGGACCTAGGGGCCCAGTCTCCCTGGTCACCTGAGCCAGGTGCTCCAGGTATGCCCCTTATGTGGGTCGCGTGCCCTCCTGCTGTAGTTGAGTCTTGGTTGCTGTTCGCATGTCAGTGGGAGGGATCGACCCTGGGGCTGATTGTGAGGACGGGCGGTGACCAATGGAGGTCACCATGCTTTACAGGGGCTGACCCCACGGAGCAGGATTCTCTTTAGCAGGGCTCTGGTGCCTTCTCATTTTGCCCTTTGGGTGTGTTGTCCGTGGAGGTGGACAGGTGGTGCTCCGGCTCAGTCAGAAGCCTCCTGGGAGGGGCACTGCAGCAGGCCAAGTTCAGCCACAGACTATGCCTTGCCTGGGGCCACCTGGCGGGAGCCACTAAGTAATCCGCAGATGACCTCCACCTGCACTGGTCTTGGAGGTGCCTAGAAGAGGCCAAGTCACAATCGCAGGCCGGCTGCCACTAATCCCGGGCTGGGGGCTGCTCAGCAAGAGTCACAGGGCACTCTGAGGCCAGATGCTGCCTATTTAGGGTTTGTGAACCTTTGAGAGATGTTAGGAAAGTCCGCAGCATAAGCCAAGACAGGCCATTTGTGTCGAAAAGCCACTGGAGGTGGCTTAAGTGGGCCGCACATTGGGAGGGGCAGGGTCTCAGGTCATCACCTGGGCAGGGTGAGTGATGTTAATGAGGTTGATGGGCCCACCTGTGCATGCAGGAGGAAGCAGGAGGGCTGAACAAAAAACAGTAGATTCTGCCAGTACTTCTCTCTGTGAGGAAGCTGTCCTTCCAGCCCTCACCCTGAAGCCAGGCAACACAGTCCCTCCCATATGTCCCTGGCACCTTTTGAGTCGCTGCCCCAGTGCTGAAGCTCAGAGAGAGTGAGTCTATCACCAGTAAGTCTGCACAGGCCCTTTAAGAGGACGCCTGTGACTCCCACAGCCCTCTGTGTCACTCAGCCACCATCCCTGCTGGTTTTCACAGCCAGAGGTTGTGAAGACTTCTCAGGCACAGGAACCCTGGGCTGGGGAGCCTGGTGTGGGCCCAAGTCCCTTGCTCCTCCGGGGGGCCACTGCAGCCAAGACATCCCTCCCAATTCTCAGCCACCACACGCAGATGTGTGACCAGCTCATTCCATGTCCCTGCCCCTCCTACCAGTCTCGAGGTGGCCTCTCCTGTGTGTCCCCAGTTGAAGGACTTCGGTAGAGCTCAGATGATTCTCAGTGAAGATTGTTCTGTAGTTTAGTTTTGATTCTGATGTGGTCATGGGAGGAGGCAAGCCCGACATTAACCTGCTCTTGCCATCTTGACTAGTGGAAAACCATGTCTTTTTTCCTCCCTACTTTGAGTGACTTCCCA
Source organism: Pteropus vampyrus (assembly GCF_000151845.1). NCBI lineage: Eukaryota > Metazoa > Chordata > Mammalia > Chiroptera > Pteropodidae > Pteropus > Pteropus vampyrus. The sequence goes on from NW_011889249.1 coordinate 276,761, forward strand.
CAGTAATTGCTTTAATATTTTGTCCAGAATTTATAATTGCTTTTCTTCCTGTAGGACCTGTTCGTTATTTTTATTTTTTAGCCATCTCCCCACCCCCTATGTTTTTGGCAACCATCAACTTGTTCTCTGTATCTGTGGGTTTGTTTCTGTTTTGTTTACTCTTTGTTTTGTTTTTTTTTTTACATTCCACATGTAAGTGAAACCATGTGGTATTTATTTTTCTCTGTCTAACTGATTTCATTAACATAATATCTTCTAGGTCCATCCATATTGTCACAGGATTTTGTATTTTTATGGCTGAATACTATTCCATTGTCTGTATGCACCACCTTTTCTTTATCCAGTCGTGTACTGATGAACACCCAGGTTGCTTCCAAATCTTGGCTATTGTAATCAATGCTGCAGTGAACATAGGGGTGCATATGTCTCTTTGAATTAGTGGAGATTTTGGATAAATACCCAGAATTGAAATTGCTGGGTTATTTGGCAGTTCTAGTTTTAATTTTTTGAGGACTCTCCATACTGTTTTCCATAGCGGCTGCACCAATTTGCCACCCATAGTGTATGAGGGTCCCGTTTTCTTCACTTTCTCTCCAACATTTGCTGTTTGTTGATGTATTGATCATGGCCATTCTGATAGGAGTGAGGTGATAGCTTATTGTGGTTTTGACTTGTGTTTCCCTGATGATTAGTGATGTTGAGCATCTTTTCATGTCTGCTTGCCATCTGTATGTCTTCTTTGGAAAAATGTCTATTCAGTCCATCTGTCCATTTTTATTTATGAAATTCAAATACAGGATGACAAGTAATTTTTCTAAATGCTTGCCAAAACCTTGAAGAAAAGTATCAAAGATACTAAATTCAAGTAAAAATGTACTGAGCATGAACCCTGCATGCCTGGGGCATAGGTGTGGGACATTCACCGTACCTAGCAAGACCACACGGGCTGAGGTAAATCAGCACTGGTTTACTACACAAGTAGAAGACTGATTCATTCACACAACGTGGCTTGCAGCATTCTATCGAATGTGGCCGACTGTCACAGTACAGAACACAAATGATGCTCTGGGAGGCAGCCTAACTTTGGACTAATCTGTGCGCTCTCACCCTGGTCTTTCATTTTCTTAGAAGAAACAATGTTCTGGAACCCAGTTGTGGTTTGAAAAAAATAAAGTGTTTTTTGTTCTGTTCTGTTTTTTTTTTTTTTTTGCAAGTAGATCAAATCAATACAAAGAGGTCATGGGGCACTTAGCTTCAGTGAGCCTGTGAGTGGCTCTCACTGCTAGAAGCGTCTAGAAGCTTCCAGCACATCTGATAGATTGTGTGGATTTAGGAGGTGTTGCCTCCAGTGTGGTGCTTAGCTGTACTGCTGCAAGTCACCCCTCCACGGGATAGTGTCGCCTCGGCCAGCAGACCGACCCCCACCCCAGGTAGGCTTTCATTCTCAGCACCCACCGGGCGGATATTCTAGGATGTACTTTAAATGAACACACAGCACGTGATGCTTTAGAGAGGTCTCCTGTGTGTTTTACCGCAACCACAAAGCTGCGGCATGCACACTCCACTGGCCGAACTGCCACCCATTCCAGGCGGGAACATCGCATTTGGCTCGTGGGGCCAGGACCTCCGGCAGACAGGCTGTGAGATGTGCCGGTTTAAATCTATTTAAAGTTAAGACCAGTAAAACAGCTCTATTTGACTCACTACTGAAGTCTTTGCCAGCGTATTGTTTCAACCACATTCACAAATGTGAGAGTAGACAACATTTTGTGTCTACCAGTACCAGTAAAATGCACTTTTCCCTTTTACTTTGAAAGGGGGGGTTATTTTATATACAAATATTTTCAGTACATAGCACTCAGTACATTTTCATTAAATTGAATAAGTGGGAATGCACATTTTAACTCCTTTTCTTATGCATTATTAAGTACTTCACGTACATTATAATGGGTTAAGTAATAAGAGGTAAATAAAGATAGCTCTCTGCCCCCTGCCCTTTGATGAGAAGAACTTTGTGGCCATGTTAGTCCATGACGAGACAATTGGGAAAGAGTGAAACATTTAATAGGGCAGTTGGTGATAATTGCTATGGAGGAAAACAACGTGGTTTTTATTTCTCTTTGTGATGGGGTGGTAGTTGTCACTCTAGACCATGCTGGCGAGTGTCACTTGGGCCACCCCTCCCAGCCCCACACGCATGGACTTTCGTTTCCATCCTCTTATGGCACTGGATCGTCTCTGCTGCATTAGCCTGCCTCATACGTATAGAAAACTGATTTATTTTTGAAATGTTGTTTAAAATTGGCGGGGAGACTCCTGGGTTATAGAAAACACACAAAGTTAACCAGCTATTACTTGAAAGCCAAAAATATTTTGGCGCTCTATTTTATGTGTGTCGTTGTGTGTGTGAAACCGTGCAGGTTAAGTGATGAAAATGTCAGTGGCCTCCCTTCTCGGCGACACCAGTGCGTGCTTTTACTGCAGGTGTGACTTTATTCAAGAATTTTATCAGCAAGAATTGAATGTAAACTCTACGTGGAGTCTTTCTCATGTCTTGGCAAGTCACTCATTAATGACTAAGCCTAGAGGAGATTTTTTTTAAAAAATTTCTTTCATTTTTTACAAAAAGAATGTATATTGGTTACTTTCTAATCATGCAGCCTTGTGGCAAAAATTTCAAGCCCTATTAAAAGTCCTTCTTTCCCTCACCCCTCCTCACACCTCCAAATGACCGTGGCCCGTGCCCTGTGCGGCTTTCCAGCTGGGCGGTGGGCGGTGGGTCTGGAAGCGTCGTCCTCGTCCTTGACATCCTGAGAACTGCTTGCACAGTGTGATGAGGGGGGCGTGTTTTCGTGCCTGACTATGAATAATAAAACGGCCACTGCTACATCTGGTGCCAGGAGACGGGAGTAGAGGGGGCCCCTCTGTTGGGACCCAGTGGCGGTGAGAATCTTGCTGTCACTTAGTGGAGCCTCTTATGGGCTGAATTGTGTCCCTTCAAAATTCATACATTGAAGCTCTAACCCCCAGCACCATAGTATGTGTTCGAAGACAAGATTTTCCAAAAGTGAGTTACAGTGCGTCTTCCAGGTGGGCCCTAATCCAGTCTAATGGGTGTGTTTGTGAGGACACAGACACACACAGAGGGACCCTGTGGGGATGCAGGGAGAAGGTGGCCATCTACACACACAAAGGGACACACCGTGGGGACACAGGGAGAAGTGGTCATCTGCACACCAGGGAGGGAGACGCCAGGAGGAACCAGCCTGCCGACGCCTCCATCTCCGACTCCCGGCCCCGAGAACTGTGGGAAGACAAACGTCCGCTTTTTAGGGCCCTCTGTGGGGTTTATTATGGCACCTGAGGAAACTCACACAGCACCCTGTCCTGCCTTCCAGGAGGGTTCAGGGTGGCTTCCATATTTAGTCCTATGGAACTTATCATGGAAAGGTGTAGGGTCCTTGTTTACATTTCAGAGTTAAGTTCTCACCACGAGTTTCCCACTCATTCTCTATAATTTAATCTCATAATGATCCAATCAGTTCTTTAAATGTGCCACCCATTCATTCATTCACTGATTTATTCATTCATTCTACCCACCCACGACCCACTCACCATCCACTGACCCACCCGCCCACCCTCGTGGGAAAGCGGACGTCAAGCCTCATGACCTGAAGTCACAGAATACTTCATCTGGACCTGGAGCGGAGGCGCATATTGCGGGCTCAGGGGAGACCCCCGAAAATGAGCCGAATGCTCTTCGGCGCCACCATCCGCTCAGAGGCCTGTGGGCTCCCACAGCGGTGCTTTATCTGTCTCCCGTGGCATTTATCACCCGTGAGCCGGCTGCAGGCCGGCCGAGCAGACAGGCTCCTTTGCGTATCTGTTACCTTAGCAAAAGCCACGTGTTTTCTTCATCTCTTTTTTAAAGTGGAACATTTAGTTATGAAAAATCTTCCAGCCAGTTCCCTTTTCCAGACTGGCTCCACGCAGTCAGTTAAATCGCGTGGCGCTTCAGGAAGCCATGTGGCTTTTTGTTCATCGACTACCGGTGTTCTGGACGCGGCGTACAAACCCGAGTCATCAGAAGGTGGAACAAAGCAGGCGAGCACCGCGCCCCCCAGCACCCGTCAGCGTCCCCCCGTGGCAGGTTACAGTCGCTTAAAAGGACGGTGTGCTGGTCCGGAACCGGCCCCGTCAGGACAGGCTGTGAGTGGGGACCGCATGGCACCAATGTGGAGTAAGGTCCGGTTTCCATGCACTTGTCGTGCGTCTGCTCAGGCGGGTGAGGCTCTGAGTCCTCTTCTGAGCGCGTGGGTGGCTTGTGAATCGGAAACCCCTAGAAGGCTCAGTGGAACGAGGAGGGTCACCCTCCACAGAGCACCCACGCAGCCCCCTCCTGTCTGCTGACGCCCGCATCACCAGTGTCCTGCTACCGACCCGGGGAGGCCACTCGACCTCGGGGCCTGTGCCCTCTGTGCAGAGCCAACACAAGGTGCCGGGAGGCAGCGTGTCAGTGGACAGAGGCTGCGTCGCTGTGCGTTACCTGCAGGCATTTCTACTGAGACAACAAAGCACTGACAGCAGCGCAGTCAGGTCACCGCTGTCCCATCGTCACTGCCCGTGAAATCACCAGCCGTCGACAGGGCTGATGCCCACCGCGTTGGCCAGTGAGTTCCACCTGGCTCTCGTCAGTCATCTGGGGAGGAAGCCGCACGCGGTCCCAGAACTGATGCGACATGAGCTACCTGCGGGCTCGTCACCAACCTTCAGACAGTAAACGTAGCTGGTGGGCATGTCGGCCATTCACCTTAAAACGAAGACTCAGAACGCACGCGGGGTTAGTGACGTGACTCTGGAGGGGGCTGGGGCGTCCCCCTCACGTTGCCCCCAAGGCCACCCTCCTCTCAGCCCAGGGACTGAAGCAAAGCCTCGGGCGGGATGGCGGGTGGGTGGAGGGGCTCGAAGTCACGGCCAGCCGGAACCACAGCGCTAGTTTTAGAACAGAAACTTCCAGCGTGTCGCTCGCTGTGTCCCACAGTCCTTACAGATGTAAGTGGGCGGGACACAGGAAAATGCGAGTGGCAAGAGGCCCCTTCAGTGGCACAAACTCCAGCGAGGCCCCACTCCGTCTCTTTCCTTGGTGGGAAGGTTTGCAGCGTCTACACTACACGTGCGTCTCCACCCTACATAAGCGAGGTCGGAGAGTTTAAAAGCCAGGGAGCTGACCCCTCGCGGAGCATGTGGCTCCTTGGCAGGCAGCACCCCTAGGCCGCGGCTGGGTCCCGAGGACAGGCCTGCTTCCTGTCCTTCTCCTGCTGCAGCACTGGCCCTCGACCCGGGGCCACCTCGGCCTGGACCTCCGGCCACTGTCCGTCGCCTGGGGACCCCATCCCACATCTCTGAGCCCCGCCTCTGCACACCGGCAGTGACGTGGCCTTCCTACTCCCCTGAGCCAAGTCGGGACGTGCACTATCGGCGCAGCACCCGTGACGGGAGTCGGCCTCTGCTGTGTTGTGACTGCTGTCCTCTGCGCCCACCTGGCTGTCATACGGGATTCGGCGCCACCACCCGCTCAGAGGCCTGTGGGCTCCCACAGCGGTGCTTTATCTGTCTCCCGTGGCATTTATCACTTTCTGCTTCGTGTTGTAATGGTTCGCGCACCGGTCTCATCTCCGCTTCCGGCTGCTCTGTTGAGCTGCGGCTTCAGAGATGGAGAGAAACTGAAATTCGTCTTGGATAGGAAAATCTTTGGGTGCTATTTCCAACATTCTAACCTGGCTGAGGAAGAAACTCCTGGTTCCCAGGCCCCCCTCATCCTCTCCCTACTTGGAATCCCACAACTAGATCTCCAGGACCCTCCCGTCTTGGCTTGGGGGCCGGGGGGTCACTGGCCCTCCCTCCCTCCCCGGGGCGGCATGCCTGAGCCAGGGCAGGGACACAGTCCCAAAGCCCAGACGCAGCCCTGCCCCCTCCCCAGTCTGGAGGCCAATCCCCGCTTGGGTGGCCCCTCGGCTCGCCCTTCATCTCCAAACCCCAGTATTATCTTTTTCTCTCGCAAAATACTTCCCGCCCCTTTAGAATGAGCCCAAGTGCAACCTGTCACCAAGTCCTCCGCAGCCCCTGACAAGGCCCGGGGAGGTGGGGCACAATGTCCCTCTAACCACAGAGCCTCGGCTCTTTCCAGAAGGGATATTTTTGGACCCACTCAGTGTCATCGCTTTGGACTAAATACACTGATGACCAGAACTGATCGATTAAAAGGTCCAATGGCAAGGAAAACATCTAAGCGGATTTCGACTCTGTACTTTTCACTTTTCAACTGAATGAGTGCCAGCCCATTGGGCTGGCCGGGGGTCATTTCTCTCCACGTTCCAAAACGCAACTTTCTCCCACCAAATTTACTGTCACCCGCAGAGGGACTTTTCTGATGCTCAATAGGACGTTCTGCTTCAGAATGTCTGCCAACCTGTGGCAGGTGTTCGGATGCCTCCGTCTGACGCGTTAGAGTTGAATCCCAGCTTCCGTAGAGGAAGCCGCAGTCAGTGTAAGTCCTAACGAGAGGAAACGAGGAGACGTCAGATGACTTCCACGAAGGGGAGGCCTGGGCTTGGCTGGGAGACGGGGTCCAACCGCCCAGCACCACCAGTAGACCAGGAGCTGTGCTCAGTTCACCTCTCGGAGACGGGAGCCCGAGGGCCCAGGAACCCCATGTGCTGGGCCCAGCGGCCCCGGTTCAGCCATTAACCTCCGAAGGCGAGTGTCCTCTGCATCGTCAGGCGTTTAACTCAGAAAAGTGGGCGGGAGGAAGCGCGGGTGTCGCGGGCCCGTTTCAGTTGCTTTCTTCTGTTTTTTCCTAAGTCATGGCCAGAGGCCCAACCCCGTGGGGACTGAGTGACGCCACACTGTTCCTGTCCAGCGCACAGACGCCTGATGCAAACACAACACGGCGAGCCCCGGTGGCCCCAGGAATGGCAGCCAGCCCAGCCCCAACCCTCGAGTGGGTAGCGGAGCGTCCAGCCACTTTATATGGAGGCTGGCCAAGGCCTAGATGCGACCAGCTCACGCTCGGGAGTCACGGCCACCAGAAGCCCCACCCTGCTCGCTGGCCGCCGGGCCATGAGAGGAGGGGCAGGTGGTAAAACTCGGTTCTTGTTTTCTGAGCGAACAGGCGGCCTTTGGGCTGAAGGGCAGACACGGGCAGCGTCTCTGAGCCGGCGCTGACCAGCGTCTGTGGGCTCCCGAGACCCTGCTCAGCCGTGCGGCTGGGTAACAGGCGGGTGCGCCCCGTCGCCAAAACCGGAGGCTCCGAAGCAACGAGGAGAACCTGAGGTGGAAACGAAGGTGCGGGACGTTGGGAGGGATGATTCCAAGTCTGCTCTGTCCTAACAGCTGTAACTCTGAGGTCGCTTTACGAGCAATGAACGCCATTAGAAAGTCAGATGCGTTTAGGAACTTTATTGACTGCTTTTATGAAGACTGAAGTCCTACCGTTACTCATTTTTCTGCAGAGGTGTATTATGGGAGGGAGGTTTATTTTATTCCCAGGACTATTCCAAGTAATTTTACACAAAATAAAATAGATTGTCACTGAGCCATTCTAGGGCCCAGAGCTGCCACATTTGCCGATTTGTTCTCATATAACCAGGACCTGGGAGCCTGCCCTGAACTCGGCCGGGGCGAGCAGACTCCTTGGTTCAGGAAGCAATCAGAAACTTCTAGAGCCCAGACGCAGGCTGGTGAGAATTGTCACCGTGGGAGAGACCAGGAAGAGTCAGCTGACAGTGACTCTTACTGCATGTTGTCAAAAGGACACCCCGCTGGCCTCCCCTTGACCTCTGCATCCCCACTCTGTTTCAGCATGCGGGCGTGGGCCGTCCTGGGCGTCACTCTGCTTGTGGCCTGCAGCCAAGTCGTCGTCTTCTTCCTGCGAGGCAAGGACCACCTCTGGGGTGAGTGATGAGTGGAATGCGCGCGGCCTTTCCACCTTATGAGCTGTCTCCGGGCTTGGACCGAGAGCGGGCAGGTGGGACCTGCAGGCGTCCTGCTGTCCCACAAGGAGCACAGGTGTGTGGATTTTTTAAAGGATTAAAATGTGATTCTTTCTGAAAAAGCAAAACAAAACAGTTTCCAATGGTTACACCATAGGAAACTTTCATTTTTAGCTGCTTATATATTTGGGGAAAAAATATTGCTTTGTGAGCAGCTGCTTTGCCACAAAATCATTTTCATTAAATAACTTCTATGATGTATCTTCTGCAATCAGGGAGGTACAGTGCTAAACTTGGTTTGAAAGTTTGGGAGATGCAGTGGTTAGAATAATCACATCTATTTTTGTTTGGCTTAAAAAAAAGAAAAGGAAAACTCTCCAAACCCCAGAATGGGCTGTACCCAGCAGAGTGCGGGAGGGCGTTTGGTGGACACTGCAGCTTCCAGCCTTGGGGACAGTCATACCTCCCTGGGTGGCACATGTCCCCATGTCCCACAGCCTGTCCGGCAGGCTCACTGGACAGTGTGAGCCTCTCCCTAGGAGTCACGAGCCTCGCCCACCAACCCCAGGCATGGCCAGCGCTCCAAGTCCTTGCAACGGCGTCCCCACCTTGCCGAGCTGTGCCTCCTGCAGGGAGACACCGGTACCAGTTTCACTCAGCACCAGGGCTGCGTGATCTTGAGACGGTGCCCTGCAGAAGTCCAAAGCCCTCAGTGTCCACATCGTCTGTGAGTCAGGATGGGGAGGCGAGCGGACAACGTGGGTGGGCTCTGGCCCCCCCCAGTTATAACCGGGGCCCTCCCTGTCCCCCCGTCCTCCTGTGTGAACAGGGAAACTCTGCCACCCTCTCCCTGTGAGCGCTGAGTGCGTCGTGCGGGCCAGCGCCGGGACTGGACACAGACTCGCGGGTTAAAGTATCTCGGGGAGCATGGTTCTGGGCCCCCCGCCAGTCAGCCCGGTACTGGGCATGTGGCAGACGTTCAGCAGGTGTTCTGTGAGCTGATCGATTGTCCTTACGCTGCCTTTCAGCAAGCTCCTGGTTTGTGACCCACGGTCGCAAAAGCCAGAAGTCTGCAGCTGGTTGTGACAGAACCGCTGAGCAGGACAGCTGGCCAACGGGATGTAAAAATGTCTGCGCGCGCCTTTCAGTTTTAGAAATCACCTTTAAAAAGAAATCAGGAAATGTGGTGGTTATAGCTTCGCTAAAGTAATTTTTAAATTTATTTCTGCATCTCTGAGAGATGTGATTTTCTTTTTAGCTTAAACATCCAGTAAATATATAAATAACACACAGTAAAAATGCTGCTCTTTGGAGACTATTATTGTTGATTAGGATATTTTGAAGCTGGCTTACTACTTGTTTACTTTGTAAATTATTCATATAGAAAATATTATTGAAGGTTTCAATTTTTATATTGACATAAGTTTTTTTTCCAGTTGTTAATAAGCCAACAAAAGCTTTGAAACAAAATAACTACTCGCTGAGAACTTTCTTTGAAACATTTTTATCAGTCACATTTCACCACAGCCAGAACGTAACTGACGCTGCCGATCGATGTGTGTGAGTTTGGGTTTGTATCGCTGGCACTCACAGACGGACACAAACGGGGGGACGGCGCCCTCCCCACGTCCAGAACCAGCTCCCAGGGCAGCCGGGCGCTGGGCTCAAGGACCGGGGTCTGTGCTGGACACAGGTGGCCGTCTGCTGGTGGCGGTCTTCTGGGTGCCGCTCAGCCCAGCGTGGCCCGGTTCTTCGGTCCCCCCTGAGAAAACAGAGTCCCCAGGGGTCACAGAGGCTGCAGGGCTATGGTGAGACTCACCATGACTGCCCAGCTCTTCGCACAGGGACAACACACAGCCCTGTCAGTCCCGGACACACACCTTAGGTCTCACAGGCCGTGTGTGACCCACAGGGACACTGGAGCCTGAGAGCAAGACCCTGCCAGCTGGTCTTCTGTGCGGCAGGGACTTGGCTCCCAAACAGGAGGGGCCCGGGGCGGCGGAGGAAACTTCGCACCCATGGTTCTGTAATGGAAGTGATTTGATGGGAAGATCACGTTTTTGCTCAAAAATACACTCGTAACGATTGTGCATCTCGAAAAGGTTGGCATAAGCCCCGCCTCAAAAACCCTGACACGAGTGTGTCATGGCAACCATGCATCCGTCCCCACACAGATAGGGGCATTTCTAGCATTTGTGCGAAGCCAGGATTCAAGTGTGGCCGCCTCTGCGAGACGCACTGCACGGCCACAGCCACTGGGGGAGAGCGACAGGCCAGCGGGCGGCGGGAAGCAGGTGGGGCCGTGGGAGCCAGCCACATGGGTGGGTCTCAACAAACAGAGGTTGTCACAGGGGGGTGACCAGGTCCCCAGGGCAGTCGGGCCACAACCGGAGCCAGCGCAGTGTGTGGCTGTGGAGAAGGGCCCCGCTCTAAGTGTAGGGGACTTCCCGTGAGCACCGGGGCAGAGGCAGAGGGCACACTGGGCTACAGGAACGACAGGTACTGAGACGGACGTGCGGGATGTTTGTGGTCCCCCAGGGACAGATGCAGAAGGTGCCTGAGGACAACGCCTGCCAGCCCTCCAGGGGCCGGTGCCGGGGTCTCCACCCTGGGTTGGCGTGGGCGAGTACTGGGCATCCGACGTCCGCACCCTCTGGAGACTTGCACCTCAGAGTCCCTCAAACCTTCTAACAGGTTCTGGTCACTTCAGGATAGAGGCTGTTAACGTCACTTAATTCTGTTGAACTCAGTAACAATATATTTTCTGGACTGTGCTTTGCCTACTTCATTCTAAAGTTTCTGAAAAGTACCGTTTAAAACCACTTTTACCAGATGGTGTTTCAAAATATTCCGATACCCTATTTATCTTAAGAAATAAATACATCTCTTCAGATAAAACATCAATCGTGCAGCAGATAACTTAGTAACAGAGCGCCCTGTGCGCGTCACCAGGAGAACTTGCCTCTGTGATGGCACTCATTGGGACCTCACATTTTAACCTGGAAACGCAATCATGGTTTAGTCCGTTCGGGCTGCATTAACGGAACACCCGAGCCCGAGGACTTAGAAACAGCAGACATTATTTCTCTCGGTTTGGAGGCCAACAGCTTCGGAGTCTAGTGAGGGCCCTTCCTGGTCCACAGATGTCTCAGAGGGGACGGGGCTCCCCAGGGTCCCTATGTGAGGGACCCAATTCACGAGGGACCAGACTTGTGGCCCAGTCACCTCCCAGGGGCACCAGCTCCTACACTATTAGGGCGCTAGAGTTTCAACCTGTGAATCTTGGCAGATAAAACGTCAGTCTGTGTTCCAGACACGCAGCTAAGAGCCATCCGGGCCCTCAGAGGTGTTCTGGGCAGCAAGAAGGGAGGCGAAGCCCGGCTGGGCCCCACGCACCCACCCACCCCAGCTGGGCTCCATGCCCAGAGCCGGCGTGAAGAAAATTGCAGGACATCCATCGTGTGCTGAGTGGGACATTTATTCCACAGGGACGTCTGAAGAGTCTCACATTCTCGGCGTTTTGGAGGACAGCAAGCTCCTGGTGGATGCCGCCATCCACAGCACGATGAAAAGGTGCCGCGTGGGGGGGCCCTGGGGCAGGGGGTGCACCCACCACCCAGCGTGGGCCAGGCCCTGTGCCGGAGCCCTCCCCGCTCACCTACCTTAACGCCCACAGTTATCTCCGAAATTGGTCTTGGCATCTCCGTTTCACAAATCAGGCGGAAGCACCTTCATTTTCAAATTTAGCTGGCACAATATTAAGAATATTACTGTATCATATTAGATGTTTGTAAAGCAAACAAACGCGAAACCGAGGAGCCAGTTTTCTCACAAGCTCATTATTTTGTTGGAAGTGAACTAGTAATTACATAAGCTCTCAGGACACCAAATATCACAAGGCAGTCGTTGCTTTGTTACAAATTTCTATTATTCCAGCCAGAAAAATTCTTTTTTGCCAATACTGGCTGCAAATTCATTTTTACTTATTTTCTAAAAAATTGAATCAGAGAAAAGAGTTTCTCGTGTGCTCATCCGTGTCGTGTGTGTGGAGACACAAGGCGTGGCAGATGGGCCACTGGTCGCCTCGCCCTCAAAATCTGCGCCTCTGCACCTGTTGGGGCAGGGCCGCACGCCCCCCGACCCCCCATGTCGTCGGCTGAAACCCAGCTGTCTGAGTGGATTTTTCGGGAAGGTTTATTGTATACAGTCGTTATGGAGATCGAATGATTTAGGCCGAATGTTCGTACGGGGTACATTCTGGCCGTTCTGTCTGTCTCTCAGCACCGGTCACCTGCCCGTGCCCGTTCTCCATCTCCTCGGGGCACCCTCACATGCCCCCGGGGTCCTGGAGGCTGCCCAGTAAACGTCTGCTTAATTGATGAGTAACGAGTTACCAAAACAACCATACGTAATGGAACGACAGCCTTTATGTCTCCTCCTCATGCCGTAGAAACCTCAAGAAGAGAGAGGTCCTCTCTCCATCCCAGCTTCTGTCTTTCTCCAAATTCCCTGAGCCGACGAGCCGAGCAGTTTCCCGCGCAGCGGAGATAATGGAGGCCGCGGTGCGGGCGGTGAGGAGCGGAGCCCACCTGGGCCCGCAGCGGTCACCGCCTCTAACAGGTGAGTGCACCTGCGGGAGCACGGCCGGGGTGGAGCAGCTGACCCCCCTCGGGGCCGGGCCGGGAGCCACCTCCATCGCCGTGAAGGCACAAGTCCTGTCCACCCAGGACGAAAGTGACCGCTCTTAAAATGCCAATAACACACTCCAGAGTTTTATTTTTGTTAGTCTGAGAATCAACTGTTTCTCTGCTATTCAAATTGAATTTGGGCAACTAGCTCAAGAACGTGTTCAATAAGGAGAGAGAGAACTGGCAAAAATTAAGAGTTTTTTTGGGCTTCGAATCTGGACGCATCCACAAGAAGGAAATGAAAACCCCACACAAAGGAGAGAAGCTTCTGGAGACGGGCTCTCACACACCCTGAGCCACCGGACTGGGCTGGGGGAGGGGCGAGCGCTGTCCTGGGAAGGTGGGGGCTGTGGCTGGGTGCAGCGCCTCAGCCATGCCACACGACGGGTAACGCTGAGACCACCTGGGCCTGACTTACCTGGGGCTCAGCTCCAGAAGCCGCTTTTCTGAGAGATCAGGAAACAAAATGTTGAAAACCCGCATTTCTAGCAACAAGGAAGCTTGAGGGGGTTGAGAGTGTCTGTTTAGAGAAGGAGCGGCCTCCCGCACAGTGATGCAGGTCGCGAATGGGTCCCAGGCTCAGACGCCAGGGCCCTCGCTGAGACTGCGTTAGAAAATGCCTTTCACCAGGTGAGAGTGTCGTCACAGACAGCGTCAGGCCTGGTGTCTCCTGCAGACGCGGTGTCGGAAGCCCTCCTGACCACCATCGCACAGGTGTCCGGGTGCCTGCCACACCTGCTGCCCCCGCAGTGTCCAGACACCTGCCTGGCCAGCAAGTACCGGCTCATCACAGGGGCGTGCAACAACAGGTACCGCCCTTAGCGCCTCCTCGTCTCCCCACGTGAGTCAATGTGAACGTGACCAGGTGCCACCAGGAGGGGGCGCTGGACCGTCTGTGAGCCCCCCATTCTTCCTCCCTGTGACTCCTTCTCGTCACTCACCCAACTACATGTGCCCCTGGACGCCGGCCTGGCCTGGCGCTGCAGGCCGGCCATGTGGCCTTGTGAGTGATCAGGGCTGCACTGACCGCACGCTCCACAGCGGGGGATGGGGAAGTCACGGACTGCGCAACTCAACGTGGTGACAGTGACGTAAAGATGAGTCTCAGAGTGACGTGATGGACGGAGATTGGGCTGGACCTCCGAAGCTGGGTGTCCTGGGAAGGCCCACCAGCTGTGCATTGGTGCTGAGGCCAGGTCTACACAAGGGGGCCAGTCTGGGGCGGTGGGCTCCATCACGGTGAGGACGGTCACCTGGGAGAGGCCGAGACTCAAATCTGAGTGGAGCCCAGAACGCCCAGGTGCTGAGCGGGGCAGACACAACCAGAAGTGCAGAGGGACAGGTCGAGCCAGACATGGGGAGGGCTCAGGAGGAACGGTGGCCATTCACTCACTCACGCACTGTTCACCCATGCACAGATTTGTTCAAAACCTTTGAATGCCCTTATGTGCCAGGTTCTCTGACACATGCCAGAAGTGTGACAGTCTCTGCTCTCAGGAGCTGACAAATGGGGGACCATGGGCCCCTGATCAGCTGGGAGAGCCTGGGCTTACACCTATGGGTCCAGTATAATTATTAATAGTTCTGCCTGTTTTTTTTTTAATTGCAGAATGTTTCCTAATTCGGAATACAGTATCTGATTACTCTACTCACGGCCTAATAAAAAACGCAGAAAGGATGTCAGAATGAAACAAGCCAGCGATGGCCGCGTGGTGTGGTCAGGGGTGGGGACGCACACAGGGGTTCCTGGAAGGCAGAGGCATTGGGTCTGGTCTGGGCTTCAGGGAAGCTTTGCTAGGGACGAGGACATGTGAGTGACAGACCCTGGACGAGCCGGGACTTCCCGAGTAGCTGGCAGAGGAGGGACAGTGTCTGCAGAGGGCAGCAGTGCCTGGAGCGGACACATGAGCACGAAGCACAGGGGCCGCCCACGGGAGGCTGCAATGGGGCCGAAACGCAGGTGCAGCTCCAAGGGTGACGGCTGGGTGGGCGGGCACCTGCGGGTCGTGACGTGCGACAATCTAGCCCACGGGAAGTGTGACTTTCAGGGACCGTGTCATGTTCCTAAGTGTTATTTGGATGTCGGTTAACATTAAGATGAATGTTATTTGGAATTTAACTTAAAATTCTAAATTTCTAAATGGTGCGTTTGTAAAACTCACTGCTGTCATTTTATTGCATGTGGTGTGATGGGTGTGGGTTACAAACGTAGGACGTGGCACCTAAAGTTTGTCTCCCTTTGCTGAGACTGTCTTCATTGCCTGAGATGCCTCACAGAGAACTTGACTGATGGTGGGAACGATGGGTGTTTCATGGTCTCAGTTGGACCTGTGTTTGTGACATGACC
>NW_011889249.1:291836-293704 GCF_000151845.1 Pteropus vampyrus
GGAATACAGTATCTGATTACTCTACTCACGGCCTAATAAAAAACGCAGAAAGGATGTCAGAATGAAACAAGCCAGCGATGGCCGCGTGGTGTGGTCAGGGGTGGGGACGCACACAGGGGTTCCTGGAAGGCAGAGGCATTGGGTCTGGTCTGGGCTTCAGGGAAGCTTTGCTAGGGACGAGGACATGTGAGTGACAGACCCTGGACGAGCCGGGACTTCCCGAGTAGCTGGCAGAGGAGGGACAGTGTCTGCAGAGGGCAGCAGTGCCTGGAGCGGACACATGAGCACGAAGCACAGGGGCCGCCCACGGGAGGCTGCAGTGGGGCCGAAACGCAGGGGCAGCTCCAAGGGTGACGGCTGGGTGGGCGGGCACCTGCGGGTCGTGACGTGCGACAATCTAGCCCACGGGAAGTGTGACTTTCAGGGACCGTGTCATGTTCCTAAGTGTTATTTGGATGTCGGTTAAGATTAAGATGAATGTTATTTGGAATTTAACTTAAAATTCTAAATTTCTAAATGGTGCGTTTGTAAAACTCACTGCTGTTATTTTATTGCACAGTGGTGTGATGGGTGTGGGTTACAAACGTAGGACGTGGCACCTAAAGTTTGTCTCCCTTTGCTGAGACTGTCTTCATTGCCTGAGATGCCTCACAGAGAACTTTACTGATGGTGGGAACGATGGGTGTTTCATGGTCTCAGTTGGACCTGTGTTTGTGACATGACCACCGCCACAAGCGAGCGCCTGGCGTGGAAGCCCACTGAGTGTGTCATTTAAATCAGGCTCCGCCTCACACTGGCCGCCTGGTTCCCGCGTAAGCCCGTGTGTCCACGTGCGTGCTCGCGCTTGCTGCGTTTGCCCTTGAAAAACCCAGACCGCCAGTTCCAAAGTTTGTGGTGTTGGAAGCGCACGGGGGCGTGCGCTGGCCATGGCAGGGACGGCCGCGAGGGCCGCTCAGGCGCCGTGGGCTTCTGTTTGCACAGCAGTGAGGCGGAGATGGCGTGTCCCCGCAGGCCGCTGGTTTCTGAGGGAACACTGCTGCAGCTCGTCACGCACCACGTGCGGCCCCAGCGTGGGCAGCGTAATGGTGAGCACTGTCACAAGGTGGCCGCACAGCCTCTGGGCCTCACTTGGCCTGAGGCTGCAGGCACAGAGCGCCATACACATAAAGCCAGAGGACCCCCCTCCCCACCTGGGGGAGGGCGCCCACAGTTAAATCTCTGTGGCTTAGTTCCTGGGGATGATGGCTCCTTCGAGTCGCAGTGGCACATGCCATGCTCGGGCCCATCAGCAAGCTAGCGCCGAGGTCTGGCACCCGGGCCCTCACTGTCCACTCAGCCCCTCGTCAGATGGCTACAGGTTGCAGAGGACACTTCCGCCCACACAGACACAGCCTGTTCCCAGGCCCGCCAGGTGCCATTCCACACAACATGCAGCCTTGCAGGCGGTCGGCCGTGCTCCCACCAAGGGCCCAACGCCAGTTCCCATTACGGGACAGCTCTGCACCGAGCCTCTTTTCCTGGGGAAAAGTTCCCGTCCTACAAGACCCCACAGAGGAGACGACAAGCATTGGATTACAGGCGGGACCCCACGTCTGCCGGGGGGGCGGATGTAGCTCAGTGTACGTCTAATTTGGTATGTAATTTTCCACGTTAATTTGACCAGATGTTGTCGAGGTCCATTTAAGTGCGGATCTGTCATCCACGCAGGTCACGGGCGTGTGTGCACCTCACGGTTGGGGACCCGCCACTTTCCTTTTCTCGTAGGTGTTTGCCTTCAGTCAGAGTCAAGGCCACTTTTTTTCTCATTCGTCTTTTACCCAAATTCGTGACCTTGTCGTGCAGTGACGACACCTCGTGAGCTTCATGGG
>NW_011889249.1:294460-302597 GCF_000151845.1 Pteropus vampyrus
CTCTGCTGGGGCACTCGTCAGCTGCCACCCATCCAGATCTGATAAAGGGACAACATGGTGCTACAAGCCGACCCCACTAGGAGCAGAGAGTCTGCGGTAACAAGTGAGCCATGTCCAAGAGCAGCGTCCTGAAGCCCCAGGGGGCCTGCACGAAGGCCACAGGTTCCTGGCCACTGGCATCTAGCGCACAGTGTCCAGGGCCCCACGGCTGCGGGCGTTCACCGGGCGTTCACCGGGCGTGTGGGCGCTGCCAGGCTGTCCCCCCGGCCTGCGAGAGGCTGATGCAGAACCCATTCAGCAAACAGGTCGCTGCCCAGGCCGTTAGGATCCAGTGCTGTTCACGGGGTGGATGGCGGCACCTGCGAGCGGCTCTTCAGGGAGGACGAGCCGGCGGCAAGGACCCGAGCGCTTGGCGAGAGGCCGCTGGTCCCCCCGCTGACACGCCGCTAGGGAAAGACCGGGCTGTCCCGCATCGTTTGCAAACGCAGCCGCTCTGGCGTGCTGGCAGTGATGATGTGCTGACAACAGGCGCTCCCCACCCTGTCCCCATGGACACGCGGCCAGCGCCCACCTCCACCCGCGGCCACACCGTTCCTGATGTGGCTCCCGCAGGGCGTAGCGCTGATGTGAGCAGCTGTAGCAGCGAAGTCCCTTCTCCCGAGTGTCAGGAACCATACGTGTCACTAGGAGACCCGCAGAAGGAAGAACACCCCCTGCTCTGTCCATGGCCGTGAGACATGCTGACTCTGGGCTGCCCAGATCACAGACGGCGCTTGGGCCTGTCCTACCCGTCCCCCTGGCATAGAACGACCTGCAATGTCATGTCCCTAGGGTTAGCGATGCTGTAATGTCGACTGGGCAGTGACATGGTGACAACCACACACAGAGCCAGGTGGGCACGAGGCTTACCAGGCGGTCATCGCGTCGGACCACAGGTGTCCAATCACCACTGCGCACCTGGAACCAGCACAATGCTGTATGTCAGCTGTATTCAAAATGTTTTAATTGTGTAAAAAATAATAATAATTTAGTGCCAAAACCAAGCAAGTAAATTTTTACTCTCACATATTTGCAAACACGTGAAGTGTTGAGAAAGCACTCCGCCTGTCGCCCCACGTGCTCTCGGGTCCGCACACCAGATGCCGGGCGGGGCCTTAAAACATCTAGACGCGAATCTTTGCCGATTCAAACTGTCCTGCCACGTGACCCCAAGGAGCCCAGCACTGCTTGTCTGCTGCGAACTCACAACTCGCACCCTTCTCCCTTCGTGCAAAGACCGTGCAGTCGCCAAGGAAACGCCCGCCTGCCGGGTGTTCCCACGTGGGCTCGGCGATAAATGCCAGCGCACGTACCTGCCGCAGTGTGTACCCAAAGTAACCCGTTTCCTAAAAGCAGAATACAGTTTTTCTTAACATAAAATTTCTTTTTGGTTCTTTGAACTGATCGTTCCATTCTAAATCAGCTACCATTTTTTTCAAGTGTAGGATATTTTATGATTGAAGGTCTTTTATTTTCCCCTTTTACGTATGCCATTACTTTATGTATGCCCTGTAAGTTTATAAAATTTGATATCTTATTTTTATGTAAACATTTTCACTTATTTTTATATATTTACGTATACATTTACACGTTCAGATATTTATTTTACGTATGTTACGTATTTTATAAGTTGAAATTCTATGTTTAGAACGTTTCCACAGAGCATAAGGGCCTAAGTGTTCATTGTTTTCTTCAAGATGGAGATTATTTTTACAACTACTACAAGGACACGATTGATCAAATCAGCACAAATGTCGATAAGTAGTTATTAAACATAGAGATATATTTTTATTGGAATTAACTTATTGATGAGATGGTTGGAACGTTCCAGTTAGCTCCTTGTTCATCTTTTGTGGTATCCCCTTCACCCTCGAGGCATTCCACTGTGGACTGTGAATTAGATGGTTGCCTTCCTTACTGGAGAGGGAGGCAGAGCCAACAGCGATCCTCTGCCTGTCCCACCTCTGTAGGAGTGCACGTTAGGTACCCTGTAGACAGATGGCCAGGAACAGAAGTTTAGTTACAGTGATGGAAGCTAATCCTCGAAATCCTTTCTGAGACATAGCAGAAAAGGAACGTATGAAGACATACCACTAAAATTACTTTTATTGATCTGTCAGCAAACAACTCGATCAGGCTGTCCTTCGATTCTTTTTTATAGCAAAAATTCGAAAGCATCTGATTTGCACAAGGATTAGTTACCAGTCATTACTCTTATTTTCTCAATTTCTGGAAAGTTTTCCAGGACCTATTACATCACTCTTAATTACACCTGTGATTTTACTGAGAGGTAACTTCCTTGCCACGATCTGCTCAGAAGTAGATCAAAATGTTATCAAACACAGCTTTGCCTCATCGTGCACTTTATATCTTTGACGAAATATAGTTTGACTGATAGGAAGAATTTGCAGATCAATCTGTGTGTGGAGAACTGCCATCTCGCCCAACCTGCCGGTCCCCTCCGCCAGCTCCATCCAGTACGGTTCGTGGCTCTCGGAAGACACCTGACGTGTTTCCTTCAGATGAACGTATGAGCACACGCGCCCTTGACGGCCATCTCACTTTCGAATTCAGAACATCTCGGCACGTCGCAGCAAACCATGTTGCTGGCAGAAACTCCAAGCTCGGGGACGATCTATGAGACAGGACAAGGCACAGCGCCCGGCACACTGTATGGCGCTGTGAACAGAAGTCAGACACAGCGGCACTCCCGTCGGCCTCTCCGTTGGGGGTGGGAAGCCCTCTTTGTCTCTCCTCCCGGCAGGGACCTGCTGCATGGCCCACAGGGCGACACCTGGCGGGGATGGGAGAAGAGGGGAAGGCTGTTGGACAGGGCGGGTGGAAGGACGCCCCAGTGCCAGGGTGTCTCAGGCTGAGGGTGTGTGACCTCGAGACCCCCATGTCCAGCATCCCTAGAGCCTCGCGGCCGCCGGTGTGAGGCAGGACCAGTCCGGAGCCCAGCTTCACCCACTGGCCTCGGGTGGTTCGCTGCATGCAGGCTGCGGCCACCTGCCCTGCTGTCCCCGGCTCATGCGTGTACCCGCTTGTTTCTGCAGAGACCACCCCAGGTGGGGCGCCTCCAACACGGCCCTGGCGAGATGGCTGCCCCCCGTCTACGAGGACGGCATCAGTGAGCCCAGAGGCTGGAACCCCCACTTCCTGTACCACGGGGTCCCCCTGCCCCCGGTCGGTACCCCGGAAGGCCGCGTGGAGTGTACGGGGGTTGGGTCCCCATGGTGCTGGAGGAAGCCCTCCTTCACGGCACCTGGCCCACGGAGCGGGCTCCCCGCGGGTGGGCGCTGACCTGAATCCTGGGACCTCGCCCCACTGCGAGGTGGGGGATCACATCTCACCAGCTCTCCAGGGGGATGATGCAGGTTTAGACTGAGGTCCGGCTAACACTGTGCCCTTTACAACCTCCGCGGTTCCGATAGACCCTGTGCTCGCACGTGGAGGACTGGGCTGTTCAGAGACGCTTGCCAATTAAGTGGGTCGCTCATTTATGCAAAGGTGACGATGGCCACCCTACTTTCGGGGCAAATTAGCTGCCTCAAACCTAAGCTAATCCCCCTAACTCAAACCTAATCCACCTAACTCTTTCTTCATCCAGGTGCGGGAGGTGACAAGACAAGTTATTGAAGTTTCCAATGAGGCTGTCACAGAGGATGACCAGTACACCGATATGCTGATGGCGTGGGGACAGTATATCGGTCACGACATTGCCTTCACGCCTCAGAGTGTCAGTGAAGCTCCGTTCGGGGGAGGGGCGGATTGCCAGCTGACCTGTGAGAACCGAAACCCGTGCTTTCCCATACAGGTAGAACTTCTCCAGTTTTTATTTTTATCATGAAACTGGTAGATGCCATTTTAAAAAACCAAATGGAAGTTCCTTTGTCCTTTCCTGGGGTAATGGGAACAGCTGTTAAGACTGTCCCATGCATCCCACTGTAAATAACCTGTGCACACGTGTGCAGGTGATAGATGCATGTGTGTGTGGGCTTCGTTTACACCCACGTGGGCCGTGCCCGCATCGTCCTGGACCTGGGCTGCTCAGCAATAGTTCGTGTCCTTCTCTCTATGTCAGTAAATGGACTGGACGTGGGTGGTTTGTCTTGATGCCCATTGTGTGTCGCGTTGTACTTCATTCAGCCAATTGACTTCTTAACGAGCATTTAAGTAGTTTTCAGCTTTGTTGCTGTGGTGGTGTCACAAATAACGAAGCTGACATAGTCAGACCTCAGGGTTGGTGTGCCTGTGCACACCTGGCTGACAAGCCACCGGGGAGAGGCCTGTAGCTTTGGCGGGTCCGCACACCAGATGCCGGGCGGGGCCTTAAAACATCTAGACGCGAATCTTTGCCGATTCAAACTGTCCTGCCACGTGACCCCAAGGAGCCCAGCACTGCTTGTCTGCTGCGAACTCACAACTCGCACCCTTCTCCCTTCGTGCAAAGACCGTGCAGTCGCCAAGGAAACGCCCGCCTGCCGGGTGTTCCCACGTGGGCTCAGCGATAAATGCCAGCGCACGTACCTGCCGCAGTCTGTACCCAAAGTAACCCGTTTCCTAAAAGCAGAATACAGTTTTTCTTAACATAAAATTTCTTTTTGGTTCTTTGAACTGATCGTTCCATTCTAAATCAGCTACCATTTTTTTCAAGTGTAGGATATTTTATGATTGAAGGTCTTTTATTTTCCCCTTTTACGTATGCCATTACTTTATGTATGCCCTGTAAGTTTATAAAATTTGATATCTTATTTTTATGTAAACATTTTCACTTATTTTTATATATTTACATATACATTTACACGTTCAGATATTTATTTTACGTATGTTACGTATTTTATAAGTTGAAATTCCATGTTTAGAACGTTTCCACAGAGCATAAGGGCCTAAGTGTTCATTGTTTTCTTCAAGATGGAGATTATTTTTACAACTACTACAAGGACACGATTGATCAAATCAGCACAAATGTCGATAAGTAATTATTAAACATAGAGATATGTTTTTATTGGAATTAACTTATTGATGAGATGGTTGGAACGTTCCAGTTAGCGCCTTGTTCATCTTTTATGGTATCCCCTTCACCCTCGAGGCATTCCACTGTGGACTGTGAATTAGATGGTTGCCTTCCTTACTGGAGAGGGAGGCAGAGCCAACAGCGATCCTCTGCCTGTCCCACCTCTGTAGGAGTGCACGTTAGGTACCCTGTAGACAGATGGCCAGGAACAGAAGTTTAGTTACAGTGATGGAAGCTAATCCTCGAAATCCTTTCTGAGACATAGCAGAAAAGGAACGTATGAAGACATACCACTAAAATTACTTTTATTGATCTGTCAGCAAACAACTCGATCAGGCTGTCCTTCGATTCTTTTTTATAGCAAAAATTCGAAAGCATCTGATTTGCACAAGGATTAGTTACCAGTCATTACTCTTATTTTCTCAATTTCTGGAAAGTTTTCCAGGACCTATTACATCACTCTTAATTACACCTGTGATTTTACTGAGCGGTAACTTCCTTGCCACGATCTGCTCAGAAGTAGATCAAAATGTTATCAAACACAGCTTTGCCTCATCGTGCACTTTATATCTTTGACGAAATATAGTTTGACTGATAGGAAGAATTTGCAGATCAATCTGTGTGTGGAGAACTGCCATCTCGCCCAACCTGCCGGTCCCCTCCGCCAGCTCCATCCAGTACGGTTCGTGGCTCTCGGAAGACACCTGACGTGTTTCCTTCAGATGAACGTATGAGCACACGCGCCCTTGACGGCCATCTCACTTTCGAATTCAGAACATCTCGGCACGTCGCAGCAAACCATGTTGCTGGCAGAAACTCCAAGCTCGGGGACGATCTATGAGACAGGACAAGGCACAGCGCCCGGCACACTGTATGGCGCTGTGAACAGAAGTCAGACACAGCGGCACTCCCGTCGGCCTCTCCGTCGGGGGGGGGAAGCCCTCTGCGTCTCTCCTCCAGGCAGGGACCCGCTGCATGGCCCACAGGGCGACACCTGGCGGGGATGGGAGAAGAGGGGAAGGCTGTTGGACAGGGCGGGTGGAAGGACGCCCCAGTGCCAGGGTGTCTCAGGCTGAGGGTGTGTGACCTCGAGACCCCCATGTCCAGCATCCCTAGAGCCTCGCGGCCGCCGGTGTGAGGCAGGACCAGTCCGGAGCCCAGCTTCACCCACTGGCCTCGGGTGGTTCGCTGCATGCAGGCTGCGGCCACCTGCCCTGCTGTCCCCGGCTCATGCGTGTACCCGCTTGTTTCTGCAGAGACCACCCCAGGTGGGGCGCCTCCAACACGGCCCTGGCGAGATGGCTGCCCCCCGTCTACGAGGACGGCATCAGTGAGCCCAGAGGCTGGAACCCCCACTTCCTGTACCACGGGGTCCCCCTGCCCCCGGTCGGTACCCCGGAAGGCCGCGTGGAGTGTACGGGGGTTGGGTCCCCATGGTGCTGGAGGAAGCCCTCCTTCACGGCACCTGGCCCACGGAGCGGGCTCCCCGCGGGTGGGCGCTGACCTGAATCCTGGGACCTCGCCCCACTGCGAGGTGGGGGATCACATCTCACCAGCTCTCCAGGGGGATGATGCAGGTTTAGACTGAGGTCCGGCTAACACTGTGCCCTTTACAACCTCCGCGGTTCCGATAGACCCTGTGCTCGCACGTGGAGGACTGGGCTGTTCAGAGACGCTTGCCAATTAAGTGGGTCGCTCATTTATGCAAAGGTGACGATGGCCACCCTACTTTCGGGGCAAATTAGCTGCCTCAAACCTAAGCTAATCCCCCTAACTCAAACCTAATCCACCTAACTCTTTCTTCATCCAGGTGCGGGAGGTGACAAGACAAGTTATTGAAGTTTCCAATGAGGCTGTCACAGAGGATGACCAGTACACCGATATGCTGATGGCGTGGGGACAGTATATCGGTCACGACATTGCCTTCACGCCTCAGAGTGTCAGTGAAGCTCCGTTCGGGGGAGGGGCGGATTGCCAGCTGACCTGTGAGAACCGAAACCCGTGCTTTCCCATACAGGTAGAACTTCTCCAGTTTTTATTTTTATCATGAAACTGGTAGATGCCATTTTAAAAAACCAAATGGAAGTTCCTTTGTCCTTTCCTGGGGTAATGGGAACAGCTGTAAGACTGTCCCATGCATCCCACTGTAAATAACCTGTGCACATGTGTGCAGGTGATAGATGCATGTGTGTGTGGGCTTCGTTTACACCCACGTGGGCCGTGCCCGCATCGTCCTGGACCTGGGCTGCTCAGCAATAGTTCGTGTCCTTCTCTCTATGTCAGTAAATGGACTGGACGTGGGTGGTTTGTCTTGATGCCCATTGTGTGTCGCGTTGTACTTCATTCAGCCAATTGACTTCTTAACGAGCATTTAAGTAGTTTTCAGCTTTGTTGCTGTGGTGGTGTCACAAATAACGAAGCTGACATAGTCAGACCTCAGTGTTGGTGTGCCTGTGCACACCTGGCTGACAAGCCACCGGGGAGAGGCCTGTAGCTTTGGAGTGAGGGCCCAGAATCCCGAAAGACACTGCAAAATTCCTCAGTCAGTTTCGGCCACTCTGCCTAGGAGGGAAGACTGTTTCAGATGGGTCTCATTAATTGGGGCCTCCGTCCTCGCCGACGTTGTTCCCAGAAACCTTCGCTGCAGCTGTTCTGGCCACGCCGAGCTGTGCTTGGGGCGGCCAGTAAGAGAGCCGGCAGTTAGGCCACCCGGGCAGGCTGTGCAGAGGGGGCCCCCGCAGGGAGGCGGGAAGCAGAAGAGGCCGGAAGGAGAGCCACGTTGGGGACGGGGTGATGAGCAGCACGATGGCACCGGGCCGCGCAAACCACTTGGCACCTTGCCCAGAGGGTGCGACGGGCCTGGACTGAGGGCGGACATGCGGTGTCCTGGGTCTGGCCAGCTGGGGCTCCTAGCGTCTGTGGAGAGGGCGCCGCCGAGAGCCCAGGGTGAGCTGAGCGCCCTTCCCCGCAGCTCCCCGCCAACGCCTCGCCGGCCGCCGGGCCCGCCTGCCTGCCCTTCTACCGGTCGTCGGCCGCCTGCGGCACCGGGGCCCAGGGCGCCTTCTTCGGCAACCTGTCCGC
>NW_011889249.1:303467-304957 GCF_000151845.1 Pteropus vampyrus
GCAAGTTAAATAAGAGTCTGTTTTAATTCTTCCCTGGTTACGATGATTTTTCACGTGGGATCGGGATCAGGACCTTGGGTGACGTGTCAGGTGGCCAGTTCCGGTCACCCCGTCAGCTCCTGGCTCTTCTCTCGCCCGCCAGCTGCCGGCAGGTCAACTTAGGACATCGGCAGTTTCCTCTTGGCGCTGTGTGTGTGGCAGGTGTTACGTGTGGGGTGTGTGTGGTGCGTGTGGGGTGTGTGTCTACGCGGGGATGTATGTGGTATATTTCTGTGTGGGGTATGTGTATGGTATGTGTTTTTGTCTGGGTGTGTGTGTGAGGTATGTGTGGTGTCTGTGGCATCTGGTGTGTGTTTCTGTGCGTGTGTTATATGGTGTGTGTGTGGTGTGTTTCTGTGTGGGGGTGTGTGGTATGTGTGGGTGTGTGTGGTGTGTATGTGTTATGTGTGGTGTGTTTCCATGTGGGAGTGTCCGTGGTATGTGTGGTGTGTATGTGTGTGGTGTGTGGTGAGTGTGTGGAGGTGTGTGTGGTATGTGTGCGTATGTTTCTGTGTGGAGATGTGTGTGGTATGTGTGCGTATGTGTGGTTTGTATGTTTGTGTTATGTGTGGTGTGTTTCTGTGTGGGAATGTGTGGTGTGTTTCTGTGTGGAGGTGTGTGGTGTGTTTCCGTGTGGGAGTGTGTGGTGTGTTTCCGTGTGGGGGGCTGTGTGGTATGTGTGTGTGTGGTATGTGTGGTATGTTTCTGTGTGTGGGGGTGTGTGGTGTGTATGTTTGTGTTATATGTGGTGTTTCCGTGTGGGAGTGTGTGGTGTGTTTCTGTGTGGGGCGCTGTGTGGTGTGTATGTGTGTGGTATGTGTGGGTGTGTGTGATGTGTATGTGTGTGGTATGTGTGTGTGTGTGGTGTGTATGTGTTATGTGTGGTGTGTTTCCGTGTGGGAGTATGTGGTGTGTTTCTGTGTGGGGGGCTGTGTGGTATGTTTCTGTGGGGGGGGCTGTGTGGTATGTGTGGTGTGTATGTTTGTGTGTGGTATGTGTGGTATGTGTGGTATGGGGGGGGTGTGTGGTATGTGTGGGTGTGTGTGGTATGTATGTGTTATATGTGGTGTGTTTCCGTGTGGGGGGCTGTGTAGTATGTGTGGTGTGTATGTGTGTGTCGTGTGTATGTTTGTGTGTGGTATATGTGGTGTGTATGTTTGTGTGTAGTGTGTGTGGTATGTTTCTGTGGGGGGGGTGTGGTATGTGTGGGTGGGTGTGGTTTGTATGTGTGTGTTATATGTGGTGTCTTTCCGTGTGGGGGACTGTGTGGTATGTATGTGGTGTGTATGTGTGTGTGGTGTGTATGTTTGTGTGTGGTATGTGTGGTGTGTTTCCGTGTGGGAGTGTGTGGTGTGTTTCTGTGTAGGGGGCTGTGTGGTATGTGTGGTGTGTATGTGTATGTGGTGTGTATGTTTGTGTGTGGTGTGTGTGGTGTGTATGTGTGTGTGGTG
>NW_011889249.1:306371-310298 GCF_000151845.1 Pteropus vampyrus
GGTCCCCGTCTGCTGTGGGGAGGAGACGCCACAGAAGAACATGAGTGAAAGGCAGTGGTCGCCCCCGTGCTGGAGCCAGGCCATGCTCACCTGAGGCCCCCTGCCACGTTTGCACCTCGGCTTGAGGGGCCGTTCCTGCGAGTGAAGTTGCAAGTACCTCGGACGCTGATGGAGGGCCTGGGGGCTTCCTTCTCATCAGCCAAGAAACTCCACACGGGGCCTGTCACTCATGTCTGTCCGGGTGTCGCCTGCCCGCCAGTGGGGACAGCTGCCATGCTCCAGGCCCCACTACTTCCTCCACGCTCCTACAAAGCACCACATCACACTGAGAAGACGCATCTCGTCGTCCAAATGGAACGCGTCACAAGCATGCAAATCCTGTGACTTAAACGCCCCGAGATGCTGGCAGCTCATCTCCCTGACCCTTGACCCGACACGCTGGGCCGCGCGAGCATGCCCCCTGGTCACGCCTCTCAGATGCAACTCACTGACCAAAATGTTCTCTTTAAGTTCTAAACTAAGTCGATGCTGAAAAAATGCTGTTAAATGCAAAGCAGGACTCTGGTACAGTGGTCCCCTGGGACCAGGCCTCACGTGGACGTCGCTAGGCCAGTGATGGCATCAGGAGTCACCATCCACGGGACGCTCAGCTCTGCCAGTCTTCAGTTTATCCTGTGAAGAGCTTGCAGCATCAGGTGTTAGCTGCTCATGGGGAGGGAGCCGCTGTCACTGTCTGTCACCTTCAGGCAGTGGGTCTGCGCTGGCCAGGTCCAGGGCCACGTGTATCCCCCCCCGAGTGCCTTCCTTCTCAGGAGCCACCCCAGCCCCCAGCAGCCCCATCAGCGTCTGAGGACAAGGCTCTGTAGTTAGCCCGTACGTAGAAGCCATGAAAATCCACTAAAAAGCAGAGCCCTCTCTGGGAAGTTCGATCCAAGGTCACTGACACAGCCGGCAGCTATGCAGTCGCCTGCTCGAACCAGCGCGCTGTCTTCCTGCCCTTCCTGCTCTGTCACCTGAGGACAAAGGCACTGTCTGTCCTCCTTCCAGATGATGCCACGTGTCTTCACAGGACAGGACAGGAAGTGGGAGTTTAGGCTCGTCTATAACCCACGGCGCGAGTTTGGTCCCTGTTGAAACCCCCAATGGCCCCATGATCACCGTATTTCTGTGGTTCTGACAGAGAGCGAGTAGTTGACGGACAATTCAGACTGAGGAAAGGGGCCAGCTCAGCACCCGGGGCCTCCCTCCCCGCCCCGGGCTGGCACCTGGCTCTGCTGCCACGCCCCCTGCTCAGCAGCTCTGTGCTCCTCTCCCTCGCAGATCATCACGTTGCGGGACTACGTCCCCAGCATCCTGGGCCCTGAGGCCTTCGGGCAGCATGTGGGCCCCTACAAGGGCTATGACCCCACCGTGGACCCCACAGTGTCCAATGTGTTCTCCACGGCTGCCTTCCGCTTCGGCCACACCACGATCCACCCACTGGTGAGGCGGCTGGACGCCAGCTTCCAGGAGCAGCCCGGCCTGCCCCCGCTGTCACTGCAGGATGCCTTCTTCAGCCCCTGGAGGCTCCTCAAGGAAGGTGCGCCCGCCACCCTGTTGTCCCTCCCTCCCCAGGGAGGCGCCTGGCCGCCCTGACCTCACACGCAGCTGGCCAGACATGGCAGGTGTCAGTGTTTATGGGGGAGTAAATGTGTTCAGACCCTGTAGAAGCCCGAGTCAAGCGACGGAAACGCTTTCCCCTCACACCTTCGGTGTCCCTGGAGAGTAGCAGGTGCGCTGGCCTCCGCCTGCTGGGCAGAAGTCACCATTCATGCCGCACATCATAAACGGTTCCCCTGTGTCATTGTGTCGTCCCCCGGCCGCCCTCAGCACCACGTAGCTTTAGAGTGAGACAGCCGGGTCGCATTCGAGAGCCGGTTGTTCAGGAGAACTGTTCCAATTCGCTCCTCCTCCCCCCTTCCTGGTGTCCCCTCTTTCTGCCCCGAAGCTTCCAGCCCATGGCGGCAGGCTCCACTGGGCGCGGGCCGGAGGGAGGGGAGGTAGTCGCCCGGGCTCCCCACCCTGTGGAGTTCCTCCCCGCCTCAGCAGGAACCTGGCGTTCGATGGCCACCACCTCTTCGTTAGGGACAAGCCTGGTGCACAGTGTGGGGCCATGCGTCCTTGGGAGCAGGGAGGAGGCTGGCCATGGTCCGGGGTGTTTTCCAGGTGGCCTGGACCCCGTGGTGAGGGGCCTTCTGGCGCGGCCGGCCAAGCTGCAGGTGTGGGGGCAGCTGATGAACCAGGCGCTGACCGAGAGGCTCTTTGTGCCACCGGGCCCTGGCACCTTCGACCTGGCGTCGCTGAACCTGCAGAGAGGCCGAGACCACGGGCTTCCAGGTCAGCCGCGCCGCGGGCCTCCCCACCGCTGCCCACCCCACTGTCACAGGAGCCACCTGCCTGTGGCCACCGCCCCTTCTGTCGGAGGCTTAGGGCGAGCATCGTGGGGGGCGGGGGAGGTGCAGCGTCCTGGGCAGACCGTGCAGGTGGTCAGAGTCCACCCCTGTCTGTCCCTCACGTCCTGACCTGAGCCCTGCACACCTGGCCCCGCTGCCTCAGGCTGTTGCTAACTGGCTGGCCCAGGGTCCTGCCACCGTTGTGAGCAGAGATCCTCTCCTTAGGCCAGGTCCGTGTCCTCCCGCTCCTGCCTCCCACCCCTCCGACCTCCCGTCCATAGCCCTCCCCCGTGAGGCCGCCTGTCCTTGGGCCTCACAGTCCAGCCGTCTGGTCAAGCTTTAGTGCTTGCCCGAGGCTCAGCGCCTGATTCCAGGTTTTGTGCACAGACCTGCTTCCCTCGCGGGCGCCGTGAGCCCTGCAGGGCAGGGACCCCTCACGTGATGCGGGCTCCGCTGGTGTGTGGTGGCTCCCACAGCCCCACCTCGGGAACCAGTCCCGCCCTGCCCAGGGGCCCCCAAACCTGCTGTAGGCGTGAGCTCCCCAGCCCCCAAACCCCGAGAGGCTGAATCCGCTTCACCTAAAAAATCACTAAGGAGCCTGGAGGACGAGTTCGGGCAGGGCCCAGTTCTCGTCCAGCAAGTGGACGATGGACGCGTCCACGCGTGTGACGGATGCTCAGCTCTGAGGCTCTCAGGTCGTGAGCTCGCCGAGACGCACGTCCTGAGGATAAGCACGCGACCCCGCACACCGTGAGAGCGGCTCGTTTACCTCTCAGGCCGCAGAGTGGATTCCGCAAAGGAATCCCCGTCCTTCCCTGCGCTGTCTCACCTGGCGGCCTCTGCGGCAGCCCCGCCTTCGGCACCCTGCGGCCGCGGCCCTATCGGTTCCCGCACCCTCCCCTCCAGAGCTGGAGACGGGCATGGCCGCGCCCCTCTCAGCAGCGAGGAAGGAGACCACGTGGTTTCCTATGTAGAATGAAGTGTTCCAACCTCCCACAGGAAGTGAGAGATTTTTATTACTTTTACTATTTAAAATTGCTTAAAGCTGGTTTATACTACTGTAGAAACACCCCCACCCGTGAATTTTGAAACTTTGTTTCACTCAGTATTTTGAGTTTTAACCATCCTGAAAATAATGCGTTTTTCCCACAAACGCGCAGTGAAGAAGCGGAGGTGTCCCCACGCCCTGGGGCGGGTGCCCTGGAGTGTTATCCACGTCAGCCGTTAGTGCTTCTGTGCTGTCACTCACTGGATCATGGGACATTTGAGGGTGATGCTTGGGCCAGTAGTGGGTCACGGCACGGACTGTGGTGGCAGCTGGGAGGCAGGCATCGCCCTGAGGGAGGCAGCCGCTTGCCCAGGCCTCAAGAGCGGGCGGGTGGCCCTTAGGGAACAGGACACAAGTCGTAAGAGCCCCCTACCCACGGCAGGTGTTGAGTGGAGGCGGGCGGCTTCCTGGTAGTTCTGGGTGACCTGGGCTGTGGTGCCGTGACGC
>NW_011889249.1:311418-326971 GCF_000151845.1 Pteropus vampyrus
AGTAGTGGGTCACGGCACGGACTGTGGCGTTAGCTGGGAGGCAGGCATCGCTGTGAGGGAGGCAGCCGCTTGCCCAGGCCTCAAGAGCGGGCGGGTGGCCCTTAGGGAACAGGACACAAGTCGTAAGAGCCCCCTACCCACGGCAGGTGTTGAGTGGAGGCGGGCAGCTTCCTGGTAGTTCTGGGTGACCTGGGCTGTGGGGCCGTGACGCGCGGATAGCGCGTGCACACGCTGCGGTGTGAATGACAGCCATGGGCCCCGCCGTTCCCAGTCCCGCCGGCATCTGCCAACAGTTCCCGAGAGCTTGGCTTTCACTCCGATGCACGCTTTCCCGAGCTGCCTTCTTCCTCGTACCTGGAGGGCCCCCGCTTGGCTCTGCATGCCTCTTTGTCACTGACGTGCGCCCCCTGCGAGTCGAACTGGAAAACAGCTGCCGATTTCCGCTGGTCTGCTTCATGGGAGCAGGGGGCGTGCCCGCGCCCCGACGCCCTGTCTCACGAGTGCCCCCGCATCCCCGAGGACTAGCCCAGCCGTGACTGCACTGTGTGCGGCACTGGGAGGGACACACAGCGTCAGCGGAAGGGCCGCAGAGGGCAGAACGAATGAGCAGGGAGTGGCGGGCGCTCGCGGAGGACTCGGCCTGCACCCGTGTGGGGCGCGCGGAGGGAGGGCCACGCCACCTGGCCTTGGGGCGGAGGCTGTGGGAAGGGGCGGTGCTCAGACCGGATGGGCGGGGTGAGGGGACATGGCGGTGTGAGGAGGGGGTGCTGTGGCGGCAAGGACGGCTGACCAGGGACAGGAGCCCCTTCCAGGTCCTGGGGGAAGCGGGGACCAGGGCCAGGCGTGGGGCTCACCTGGCAACAGAGAGGACGGGGACACGGGTCGATCAGGCTGATGCAGACATTTATGACCTTTCCTATGTGCGTGTGTGTGTGTGTGCGTGCATGCATGCGTTTGTGCACATGCGTGTATCTGTACGCATGTGTATTGTTTATGTGTCCGTATGCGCATGTGTATCTGCATATGTACATGTGCTTACATGTGCACATGCGTGTGGTGTGTTGTATCTGCATATGTGCCTGTGCACGTGTGCACATGTCTGTGTGCATGTGTGTCTGTGCACGTGTCTGCCTGTGCATATGTGTGTATATGTGTGTATGGGTGCACCGTACACATATGTGTGCATTTGTGCATGCGTGTGCATATGCATAGGCACATATGTGTGTGTACGTGTGTGCGTGCGTGTGCGTTCTCACGGTACTGTGAACAGGGTGGGTGACGGCCTCTCTGCCCCTCAGTAGGGACAAGAACCAAGTGCAGGTGCAGGTGATGTGACCCAGGCGGGTTTTGGAGCCACCCTGCTGCTCTCCCGCTTGTTTGCGACCGGACTTTTTGTGAGACCCTGATGTCTGGACTGTCCGCCCCCCACTCCCGTCCACAGGGCAGGGTGACGGCCCACTTTCTCTGTAGTTGGCACTTAGGGACGAGACTTTATGGCTGTAGCCACGACGTTGAGTGGGCGAAGCAGGAGTGGTATAGATGGGGGCAGACTCAGGCCCCATGACGGAGCCCGTGGCCCCTGCGCCCTGTGCAGGTTACAACGAGTGGAGAGAGTTCTGCGGCCTGCCCGGACTGCAGACTTGGGCCACCCTGAGCAGTGCCATGGCCAGCGGGGACGCAGCCGGCAGGATGAGGGACTTGTACAAGCATCCTAACAACATCGACGTCTGGCTGGGCGGCCTGGCCGAGGGCTTCCTCCCCGGGGCCCGGACAGGGCCTCTGTTCGCATGCATCATTGGGAGGCAAATGAAGGCCCTGAGGGACGGGGACCGGTAGGTACCTGTGACCAGTCGCACCTAAGGCCTACACAGGAGGTGGTGTGCCACATGGTTCCTGTGGCAGCACCGGCCCCATCGGTCCCGCTCGTGTGGCCCTGGCATGTCGTCTCCCTGGGAAGTGGTTGTTATAACCGTGAGATGAGCACAGCGCACTCTGTTCTCAGCACGTTGACGCCTGAGCGCTCGCTGGCTTTGCCGCGTCACGTGGTCACACGGAGAAGCGGGCATTGTGCGAGGAACAAATCACATTTCAGACGCCCGGGGACGCCACCTGTCCTCAGATGCTCTGGCTGTGTCCGCGGGGCCTGGGGAGGCGGAGGCTGGCTGGGCGCGGGGCCAGTGGGTTCTGACCAGGCGTTGTCCCCCACCTCCTCGGCCCTCAACCCCCAGCCCCAGTGGAGGGCTCCCGAGGGGACTGGGGAGCCCCCACGCCCCACATCCAGCCCCAGCGTCCGCATGCAGCTGCCCAGGACGAGTGAGGAGGGAGCGAGCGGTGTGGACGAGCACGGGAAAGCTCGCTCTCTAAGCAAGCCCGACACGCCCGGTGCGCTCCTTTTCGTGGTCCCTGTGCCCGAGTCAGATGTCTTCTGGCGTGTTCACGCCCCTTGGAGAGGGGCACGCGAGCTCGCCCCCGCCCCGCACGGCTGGATCGTTACTTTCCAAGCCGCAGCGTTCCAGGCGGTTGAGGTGCCCGGGGCCAGTAATGCGGTGCCCCTGGCTGCGGACCGCGTCGTCGCCAAGCTCGTGTGGTTTGAAGAGCTCTGGGATGCGGGAGGGCAGCGACGCGGAAGGCGGCGCTCGCGCCACCGGCCCTCTGTGCTCGCTTTCGGAGGTTCTGGTGGGAAAACGGCGGCGTGTTCTCCGAGGCGCAGCGGCGGGAGCTGGGGAGGCACTCTCTGTCTCGGGTCGTCTGCGACAACACCGGCCTTGCCCGCGTGCCCGCCGACGCCTTCCGGCTTGGGAAATTCCCCCGGGACTTCGAGGCGTGTGAGGACATCCCGGGCCTGGACCTGGAAGCGTGGAAGGAGGCCGCGCCCTCAGGTAACCGAGCCCTCGTCACCGTATGTCACCCCTGTGGATTCCACCCCGGAGCATAGTTTCTCAAGGCAGCGGCCTCCAGTCACTGTGTTTGGAGAAAGTAACAGGAGACGGAGCCTGGCGTCCCCACGGTCGGGAGGGCTTGTCCCAGCCTGGGCCCTCCCTGTAGAAGGCGCCGTGCTGTGCGCTGTGCAGTGCCCGGCGAGGGCTTGGGGCACGGTGGCCACCCGGGGTCGCAGTGTTTCGGGCCTGTGCTGTGCTCCGTAGGATGCGGTGCCAGCTTGGTGTCTACCGCCAGGCGTCAGTGGCCCCACTGAGCTGTGACAACCCAAGAAAACTACAGGCTCGCTACTGTCCCGGCAGGGAAAGGGAGGGGGGTAGTAAGTTGGGTGACACACTTTCAGGATCGCGTTGAGTGGCCGCCGCTTGGTCGCAGAACATGGGGCCCTGGGAGGAGCGCGAGGCTGGGCCGAGGGTCACTCCAGCAGAGCGGAGGCTGCAGCCGTCACGTCACGACCTCCGGATCCCTCTGCTAGCAGGCGGCAGCCTAGACTGCCAGGCCTTCCACTGCAGTGCCGCGCTGCACACGCCTGTCACAGTCTCAGTCACACTCAGCACGACCCGCCCGCCCGCTCTGTCCTGGGGGACAATGCCGCTCTGGCCCCAAGCAGAAGCTTAGGGTGGACTCATTGCCACCTCCTATGTGACAGGCCCATTTCCAGGTGCCAGGGACACGTTTGTAGGGATAAATACACACACAGACACACGTACACGCACACAGGCACGCTCACGCGTACGCTCACACACACTCGCACACACAGCACTGACGACACTGCATAGGGAGACAGCTGGCAAATAAGCAACAGTCTGAATGCGCACCCTGTCCCCATGGAATGTGGGGGCATCATGGTGTGATGGGTGGGGAGCTCCACGAGTTGGAGAGTATCCCCTTGGGGGGAGCACCCACCACCCGGGGGCTCTGTGAGGGTGACAGGACATGAGGGGACCAGAAGGTGAGCCGGCCTCGGCCCTGGGGGGCCCTTTCCCTCAGAGCAGGGCGCAGCCTGTGGGGTTCCAGGAGGAGACCCATGTCTGCTGCTCCTTTTGGGGGACCCTCGGCTACTAGCTGGGAGCACACGTGGGCAGGGCTGGTACGAGCACAGGCAGAACCGGGGGAGCTGCTGTGATAGGCCCTTGAAGAGAGACGGTGGCTTGGCCCCCAGCTGGTGGCAGTGGAAGCCGTCAGAGGGTCTAGGAGTGGAACCCAGTGACATCCTGGAGGGTGAGCCGCAGGGCTGACCAGAGGAAAAGCCTTGTGGGGGCTGGCGGGGTCCTTCATGAGCAGAGGGCGGGCCGAACGCAGGTTACCAGCCCTGCCGTGGCCACGTCCAGTGTGAGCGGAAGGCAGTGGGGGTGGAGGAGGGGACTCAGGAAGAGGACGTGAGTCCGGGTTTCTCCATGAGTGCCACCTGTACGGATCACCCTTAAAGCCAAGACACCGGGTGCCACGCGGTATCTGGGAGGCAGTCCTCGTCCAGGCCCTCGGATGGAAGGCGGCGGGCAGGGTGGGAGCCGGCGATCAGCCTGAAGGTGTCCAGGGTCACCGGCCACAGACGGGCCTCCAAGCGGGGTGACGAGCCACGCAAGGCACTGCTGGGCCTTCGGAGCGGGGCGCTGGGTAGAGGGTGGAGCTGAGCAGGGAGAACTCGGCTGTGCCGTGTGCAGTGGACGGTCCACACCGGCAGCGGAGCCGCTTTGTCCGCGCATCGGACAGGGACGCATGGGACCTGGAGTCCTGGTGAGGTCCGGGGTGGGGACAGTCCTGGGAGGGGGCAAAAGACAGCATGTGTCCGACTGGCTTCACCTCCCAACCATGCACAGGTGACACGTGTGGCCTCCCAGAGAGAGTGGACAACGGGGACTTCGTGCTCTGCAACGCGTCGGGAAGGCGCATGCTGGTGTTCACCTGCCAGCACGGGTTCGCACTTCAAGGCCACGAGCAAGCCGCTTGCACCCCCCAGGGGTGGGCCCCCTGGCCCCCCGTCTGCAAAGGTCAGTCGCTTAACCACGTCCAAACTGTCTCTTTCAGATGTGAGTTCAGGAGGAATGCCACCCACCAAAGGCATCTCTGGGGACGGCCACCCCGGGGACGGCTTTGGCATGGAAATCAAACATGGCTTCCTTAGCCGACCACGTCCCCAAGCTGACACCTTTGCGGGTGATGAAGCGTCAGTCACGTCAACCGGGCTGCACAGGTGACAGGCAGGAAAGGGAGAGAAGTCACACGTAGTATAAAGGCTCCAGAGCCAGTTTCTCACGGGAAACCAGATGCCCCTGTGGGAACCATCAGTGCCCACCCGGGTCAGCTCATCTTCAGGCCTGTGTCCTCGCGTCCTCAGTGCCCCCGGCCCCTCCCTCCGGCTCCTCCCTTTCGCCTGTGTGGAATGGGCATTGGGCAGCCAGGTGTGGACGATGCCACGCAGAGCCGCAGGTGAGGGGCTAGGGGCTAGGGGCTGAGTCGCTCCCGCCGAGAGGGAGGAAAGGGACACTGGGCAGCACGGGTCCCCTGACCCTTGGGGTCCACCTGGGAGAGCCGCCTGGCCACGCAGAAGGCCCACAGCTCATACCATTCTCTACTTGGGTTTCTGATAAGAAGAAAGTGATCACAGCTGGAATGAAACAGCAGGTTGTGTCCCCAGATGTGTGTTGAAGTCCCAGCCCCCAACACACGAGAATGGGACCGTAGAGGGACAAGGCCCTCACAGGAGCGATCACGTTACGTGAAGTCTTCGGGTGGGGCCCTGATTCCCTGTCCTTATGAGAAGAGGTGGCACCGAGGGAGGACAGAGGACAGAGAGGGGCAGCCACAGCCTGGGGGACACCAAGCTGCCACCAAGCCGGGGGAGACGAGGCCAGAAAGGGCTCTGCCAGGCCCTGTGTGTGCCTTGGCGAAACCTGCTTCAAGGCCCCAGCCTGTGGCACTCATCACGGCAGCCACAGGAAAGGGTGTGAGCTCAGGGGACCAGGTTGGGGATGGGTGGGGTGCCTGGTGGCCGCACACAGCGGGACTGCCACCCACCCACATCCCAGGGGAGACTACAGGTTCCCGAGATACGACGGGGATTTTCATGCTGCGGCGACAAGGCCAGGCCCAGTGGACACCTCCCCACCCGTGTGGGGCCCCACGCACCTCTCGTCCCCGCCAGCCCCCCTCGTTCTGCAGCGTGGGGCGCAAACGGGTTGTGAGAGTCGCCCACAGAGGATGCCCTTCTCCACCAGACATGGGAAAGGGCTCGCAGGAGCTTCCCCTCTGCTCCGAGCTTGGCGTCTGCTCGGCTCCCGTCACCTGAAGGGCCCTACCCACTTGCCAGAGCCATTTCTGTTGTCACTGCTGTCATCTCTGGATCCCGGGCTAGAGGGCAGCGCCCGGCCTGGCCGCACAGTGAAGGCTGGCACATGTCCCTGCACCCGGGCGCTCGGAGGCCACCTGAGAACGTGTGTGTGTGTGACATTTAAGCGTGTGTCGCATTCACGTGCGTGCTTAGGAACATGACATAGATCCCCCGATGTCCCGCTGGCTTCTGGAGCCGGCCGGAAGGAGAGGCCAGCAGACGCTGTGTAGGGACAGGGCCTCCAGGCTGCTGCGGGGGTCAGGCTTGCGCAGGAGGCCGGGGCCAGCAGGATGCTCGTGTGCGCTCTGCAGGCGGGCACCACTGCTCGACGCCCAGCTGGACGGCGGTGGTTCCCAGGCGGGTGCAGGCCAAGGCCCAGCCGTGCCGAGTGTGAGCCGAAACCCGTCTGCCGGGATGGGCTGACACCCTCCCGTCCCACATGCGGCAGGACCCCCTCAGTGAAGGGAACGACGGATCCCCGGGGGGCTCTCGGCCACGTCTGCTTGAGGCCCTGCCGCAGGTCCCAGGCTGGCACAGCTCATGCCTGAGTATGACTTTGAGCTGAACCGAAGGTGCCTTAGAGATCAGCGTCAGGGCCAGAGGGTCACATGCCCAGGGTGCTGCCGGGGAAGTGCTGTGGTCGGAAGTGACCTGGGAGGATGGGCCTCAGCAGAGGGGGACGGCAGGCGCCCCCCGACCGCGGGGGTGACAGTCCCCTTCCTCCTGGGCGGGGAAGGCCGGGACACGTCGGCCCAGGGGGCGGGGCCGCTCTGCCCAAGGGAGACTCGGCCGGGTGGTGTGCGGCGCGGCAGTCCTGACCCGTGCACTGTCTGCACAGATGTCGACGAGTGCAAGGACGTGACGGAGCCGCCCTGCCACGCGTCGGCCCGGTGCCGGAACACCAGGGGCAGCTTCCGCTGCGAGTGCGCAGACCCGTACGTGCTGGGCGAGGACGGCAGGACCTGCGTCGGTGAGACCGTGCTCCGAGGGCACAGCCCACGCACACTCAGGGACGGCCGCGCGTCCTCTCGGGGGTGTCCCCTCCGCGCGATCTCTGGTGTCGGGCGGGGCAGGAACTGCCAGTCGTCCTTGAGCCTGGTGGTGCAGGAGGACACAGGCTTCCAGACTCTGGCACCGTCACCCCCGCCGCTCATCTCTGAGCTGAGTGCACAGAACAGAGAGGCTGGGTGACTGGCTCAGGGACACACAGCCCCCCAGGCACAGATGTAGGGTTCATAACGTGGCTTCTAGCTCCTGCAAAGGAGAGAAGAATTATGCCAGACACTTGTCACAACGCAGAGCAGGTGTTCACCGCCCCCGCACAGCAGGGCAAGGAGCCCTCTGCATGGAACAGAGCTGAACCTCAGCAGACAGCTGGGGCCTCACGGGCAGAGCAAGGGCGGCTGTGAAGGGACCGGACCTGGCGGCGTGGGGCGGGGGACTCGCGAGAAGTGGCTGAGCGGAGAGGGCTTGGAGGGGCCTGAGCACACTTTGGCCAGGTGGGGGACTCCCTCACCCAGGCCCCTCATAAAACCGCTGCGCTGTCCCCAAGCACTGGCCGTGGGCTCCACGTGTCCATCAGGTGTCTGCCCTGTTCCGCGCTGGGCCGGTTGGCAGCGATGAGTGGGACCGTGCGCACTGGAGGGGGCCGGCCAAGCGGGGCGCCAGACCTACCACTTGGCCTTGTGCCAGCCACCCCGAGTGAGCGCCCCCTAGCGCTCAGGGACCGGCGCCTGCACAGGCGGCTGCGATGACCTGTGGCCAAAGGGGCAGTGTGCCCAAAGTCTGCTGGCCCCGGATGGCCGCACCTCATGTGGACGATGCAGACCTAGGACTTGAGGAGCTGGAGCAGTCACTGGCTTCGTCCTCATGTTTGCAGGCGTCCAGTGTGGGAGAGCCACCCCCGAGGTCCCCGACCAGCCCTCTCGGGGCGGCCTCCGCCCTCTGCCTCGCGCCCATCTGGCCGAGGCTCCTCGTGCTCTGGTTCCCACCGGCCCTGCTCAGGTCTCCTGGGATGGACGCTCACGGCTTCGCTGGGAGCCCACTGCCGTCTTGTTCCCAAGGCCGCCCCCCGGGCTCCAAGCGCCACGGACGTGACAGTGCTTCCTGACCGCTGGCACCTCCACCTGGCCTGTGCCCGACACAGGCAGCAGCGCGTGAAAATTCATCGGCGCCCGGCTCCCGCCTTACCGCCCGTCACGGCCGCTGCGCACCCAGTATCTGCCCCACCAGGGGCATTCCGGGGTCCCCAGGATCTCAGCACTGGGGATGCTCTTCCGGGGGGAAGAGTGGGCCACGATGTCACCTGGAGAAGGACAAGGCTCCCATCTGTTTGGCAAGCTGCCCCCTCACCTCACACTCCAGAGTGGGGGCGGCCTGTCTGTGCAGATGCTGCTTCCAGAAAGATTCGTGCTCCTCAGGGCGTCGTGCTGTCACGGGTGGGCCTGGCCCAGGACCGGGGTGGGCTCGGGGTCGGGCCGTGCACGCCGGCCTCTGCCCTGGGCTGGCGGGCTCCCTAACTGGCCTGTTCTTACCCCAGACTCCGGGAGGCTCCCAAAGGCGTCCTTGGTGTCCATCGCGTTGGGCGCTCTGCTCGTCGGCAGCCTGGCAGGTCTCACCTGGACGGTGATTTGCAGGTGGTAAGTCGCCCTCGTCCGTGGCTGGGGCCCACTTCCTGGCCGGTGGGCTGGGCTGGAGGACGCGCTGGTCTTCCCAGGGCGGACGCAGATGCCGTGCAGTGCTTCGAGCGACGAGAGTAGGGTGCCCGCTCACACCACAGGGGTCGAGTCTGCCGTGGCGTCGGCAGTGGCGGGTCCGTGGCAGCAAGAAGCGGTCGCAGTGAGACCCTTGTCTCGGTGGGGGGCGGCTAAGCCCGTGGCCCTGGGCCGCGCTTTTGCCGTGATGGGGCCATCACCGCTTCCACGGCCACGCGGGCAGTGTTATCACGTCACCAGCTGTGGCGACGGTCACGTGCGCACTGCAGAGTCACTTGCTGAGACCGTGAGCTTTAGGGGGCCGTTCTAAGCAAAAGACCCAGGTGACTAGCTGGCCGCCGGCGTGCTTCACGGCTGCATTCACGACGGCTAAACCCGCGTGTGAGGCGGGCGCTTGTGTTAACTGGGTGTCGCCCGCAGGTCACACGGCTCTGAATCCTCACTGCCCGTCACAGAGAGCGATGGGAGGACCACACCCCCTCGGGACACAGGCAGGCCTGGGAGGTGAGCGGTCACGTGGCGCACTCCCACACAGGCTCCTGGCGTCACACGTTCCCGTGAAGACCGGGGTCACCGCAGACGCTCGGGTGCTGCTGTGACCACACACGGTCCTTCGCTGCACCTGTGCAGGGCACGGTCCCCTCCCCATTTGCAGCCTCCTGCTGTGTGCTTTCTGCTCAGACGAGCCGTTTTAAAAGGAGAGCGACACGTCAGAATTTAACCCTCCTTTGAGAAAGTGGAGACGAACCCAAGCCAGGCCTGGGCAAAGCGGGGGCCGCCCTCCTGGGAACCCCGCCCGCTGAGGGCGCCGCCCACGGCACCCCTTGCGCTGGCCCAAGGTGGCGGGAGAGGAGCAGGGACAAAGCGGTGGCTTTTAAACTGCGCTGTTTTCAAAACGGAGACGATGGTGATCAGCGCGGGAAAGGTCAACCTAAACCCACTTTCTACCACCTTTACCTTACGTGCGCGACCCCAGGTGACGTGGCGTTAGAAAGTCGCTTCTCTGCTCCCGGGGCTTGTCCCAGACGGAAGGGCCTGGCCAACCTAGCGATACTCAGGGCTAAGACAGGCCTGTCGTGGGGGCGTCCGTCACAGCACCAGCCTCCCAAACAGATCGCGGGTGCCCCACGGGAGCGAGGCCCCCATCCCCTCCACGCACAAACCATGCCCATCCCCACACCGGGAACAGAGGCCCCGTCGGCCCACACTGTGACCCAGGGCATGGGCGTGGTCCCTTGTTTGTCATGGCTCAAGTCACTTCTCTCCTGTAGGGCTCGTGGCGGCTCCATGGGGAAGCCCCATGTCACCAAGCGCGGCCCCCCAGCTGACCCAGGGACAGACGGTCCGGCCCAGAGCCAGGAGCTCCCTTCCCAAAACGGGAGGTGGGAAGACGTGCGGTCTCTGCCGGCCCTTCCTCACTGAGGCGGCCGTCAGCGCTCCCACGCTGCCCAGTGCACACGGCTGCAGCCGAGGTCGAGCTTCCCAGGACCGTGGCCGGGCAAAGTGGCAGGACACTTGCACGTCATCCAATGCCTGATCAGGACAGACCGACCTGGACAATGAAAACAGCTATGTGTTTCAAAAGCGTGACATACTTCAGAACTGTTTTATGTTTCAAAATTCCCAGAGACCATTTTCCAAATAAAGGCAAGTCTAGCACCACGGTCCAGCTGGGGTGGCAGGCGGACGAGTAAACTGGACACCTCGTGATGGTCCTGCTGCCCGTTCGTCCCCCGGGCGTCGCCACGAAGGGCGTTGGCCGTCGTTGGCGTTGATGAACCTTCCCTCCGCCAGGCAGACGGGGATGCTGTTTCCACCACACGCACCTGTCGCGTCTCCTCCGACGCTAGTGTCGTCTCTGACCCTCTGATCCCTCCTCCCCCCAAAGTCTGCTGCCCGCCCATTCATTCTCTCCACTGACAGCGAACAGCACCAGCATCAAGGTTCCCGCAGCACCTGGTCACACGCGGAGGCCCAGAGCCCACGTGCCTGACCCTCCCTTCCCCTGGGTGCAGCTGGCCAGTGCCTGGAGGGCTGAGGTTCCCAGGGACAAATGCAGGGCGCGCGGTTGGTCTCGTCATCAGGGATCTGCTGACAGCCTCAGACTCAGCACCTAGCCACCCGTGCTTGGTGACAGCCTGGTTATCCTTGGAGGGACCCTGGACTCCAGGGAAGTCCA
Organism: Pteropus vampyrus; assembly: GCF_000151845.1. Taxonomy (NCBI): domain Eukaryota; kingdom Metazoa; phylum Chordata; class Mammalia; order Chiroptera; family Pteropodidae; genus Pteropus; species Pteropus vampyrus. The sequence continues at coordinate 322,580 of NW_011889249.1, forward strand.
GGGGAGCTTCCGTCACTCTGACCCAAAAGCAGCCATTCCCATCGCCCGTTTTGCCCGTGAAGTGACAGAATCGCCGAGGCTGAGTGACCTGCGGCAGTGACGTGGCTGCAGGCAATGTAGCTGGCGGCCCTGAGCCCCACGGCACATCAGCCCTCCTGCCTGAAGGAGGGAGGAGGGCCAGGCAGAGACGCAGCCGCCCGGGACCCTGCTGGCCGCAGGGACGGTCACAGTGAGTGGGGCGCCGTCCTGCTGGGTGGCGCTCGGCAACTGGCCGCAGCGGGGGTGGCAGGAGGGAAGCTGCAGTGCTTGCTGGGACCATCGATGTGACGGGGTGTTATCCAGGAAGTGGTTCCACCTTTGGTGACCAAAAGTCACTGCGCCGTTTCTCGTAGGCCCCGGGTCATCCTAGTCTGTGTCCCCAAGCTGCTAAGGTTGACATAAAGCTGCCGCTGACCTAACAGTTAAGCCTCCACTGGAGACATCTCAGCAGAGCTGGCCCCCACCGCCCCCCGCACCCCGGAGACGTAGTGGGTTTCTGGAGGGGAGCCAAGCCTTTCCGTCCCACGGCCAGGGGACACAGCGGAATAGGAGACCTCTCTGCTCGTTGCCGCCTGCTCGGAGGCTGAAGGGGTGGGGGGCGCTGCGTCTGAATAACCCCTGCCGGGAAACGGGTTGGAGCGACAGCACCCCGAGCCTCCTGCTGCGTCACCTCCACGGACAGTCAGTCATCCCGCACGCTCTGCTCGTGAGGCCCTGGCTTTGCTCTTACACGTCTGCCAGGCCCTGTGTGTGTGACTGTGCCTCACGAGCCGCGTGAATGAGCAGCAACGAGCCAGGACCGGGGCCCGGCCCCCGAGGCCCAGAGCAGCCATCCTGGCGACACTCTCGGCCCTCCCTGCGTGTGCCTGCACTCGTGTGTGCGAGGTCGCTGCCCTCGCATGTGCCAGCGCCACAGAGCTGGTGGCCCCAGGCCACCCGGAGGTCTGACCGAAGGGTGTGGGCACGGGCATGGGCGTCCGGGGACCTGTCCCTTCCGCCTCTGCCGCCCTCGGTTCTCTTCACGGCTGGGGCTTCATGTTCCTGCATTTACGGGGAGCGACCGTGCACTGGCCTGTCGACAGGCTGATGGCATCGGGTGACGGCATGTACTACAGCAGTTGCCCCAAGGCCGCTTTGCGCGGCTCCATTTCATAGAGGGGTGGCTGTGTCCCCAGCGTTACCCAGCAAATTAAAGTTCAAAGAGAGATGGAAGCGCAGTTCAGCCAACTATGGGAACGCTTGCCGCTAGGGCGGGCCCAGCTGCCCGTCACCCCGAAGCTGCTGTGCCCAGCTGGTGGCTGGATGGCGTCTTCCCCTGCTTTAAACCTCTGCTCATGACAAACACTGGGCGAGCGGGTGAGGGCCGTGCCACCCTCACCCGCGGCCAGAAGGAACCGCATCTCGCGTGAGTGTCCCTGTGAGCCACCGTGGGGCCGGAGCAGGGCGCAGCAGGACAGTGGCCTTCCCTGAGGGTCACAGGCCACATGCCGGTTCCCTTGGCAAACAGCACCACCTGCTGGTGGACGTGTGCAACACTCACGACTGAGCGTCCTGGTGGGACCTCACGCAGGGCGTCGCACTCAGCGTGCTGCCTTCCCACCCTGCTGGGGTCCACGCCTGGCGGCCCCTGGGCCCTGAGCCCGATACACTGCGAATCTCACGCCCACCAGCGGCGGCCACGGGGCCCAGCGTGTCCGCAGAGCAGCAGGGTCTTCGTGTGCTTTAGCTTCGGCACGATCGTTGATTCGACATCTATTTTTTTAGATGCCTCGTAGAGCCGTCAGATGCTGCTTTAACAGTATGTTCTGTAAATAGTTTTGAATTTGTTTTTAATTTGGGGAAAGAACATTCTGTATCCGTGGACGCAGTGACAAAAATGGTGGAAATAAAAATAAAGGCCTTATCAAAAAAATCATTTAATTTTTTCACAGAACAGCAACCTGACAGTTTTCGTTTCTGTTAAATTTCACTTTGTTATAGCTTTTAGCAGAGAAAAGAGACGCTCACTCAAAAGAATGGCAAGTTTGCATGATCTGTGTTTTCCGCAAGTGGCTGTTTCCACTTTAATTCATTGGCTTGGACTGACGCAGGTCGGGAAGAGCGTTTGCCCTCGAGTCCTCCTGCCTGGGTAGTTCCCAGGCAGATGGCAGGTGAGACAGTGACGGCCACGCCGTCCTCACATCATGACATCGCGGTCGGGCTCCTAGCTTATCAGCGGAAAATGCACAATGTTGTCAGACTTCGGTGAAACTTTCACAAAGGCAGTTTTTAAATTGGAAATGTGATTTAAATTTCAGCCTACACTAGAGGCAGTGGCGTTGTCCCCACACGGCACAGAGCTGGACAAGAGGCAAGTGTCAGCACCCTCAGTGTCAGCACAGGACATGTGTGCCTTTGGGCTAAAACCTCAGGAGACACTGGGACTCTCAGAGGTGGTCAGGCCCAGTGGGGGACGTTTGTGATCTGAGCCCACATCCTAACTGACCCAGCTGTTGTCACGGGGTCTCCGGTGAGTCGGGACACAGTGCGTGCCCATCGTTTGTTTATTTTACTGGCAGGAAGGAAGTTTTCTCACAGCTGGTGACTCACTCGGGGGTTTGGAGAACCAGGCCCGGAAGATGGCCTCCTCCCCAGTAGGTCAGCGGGCAGCGACAGCTTACGCGGTGCCCGATGACGCTGCCCACACTCCGTCTAATCTGCGCCATGGCCACCCGGGACGTAGGGGACGGCTCAGGCGCCGGCTTCGTCACACTCACACACGTTGCTTTGCACGTGGGGTACGCTGGTCAGACCGTAAAACTTTTACAAGTGGGGAGAAAGCGAGGTGGACTTTCATGCACCAGCGAGGGGAAGCGTAGGGCGCCATCCGTCCTGTTTGTCGGGAGGAGGAAGGTGCGTCTCGCCAGCTGGCGACCAGGTGCAGGGCACAGGGCACCTGGAGACACAGGGCGTGTGGCCAGCGAGAGCGATAAGGACACGAGCCAGTGAAACGGGCACAGCGGGCAGCGTAGAGTGAACGTCGGAACAGTTTTACCTATGAAGTTGGAGCAAACGTGCAAAATGAAACTGAAAAGCAGCAAAAGATAAAACGGATGAGCGGAAATAGTGTCTCACGGACTGTGAAGGTTGAGGGAGTTTTGCTTAATGTAGATTTTTCTCCAAAAAATAGAGAAGAGCCCTGTCCCGTTAGAGGCCTGTTTCTCGAAGTCCCGTCACGATGCCGCCGTCGTCACGATGCCGTCGTCGTCACGATGCCGTCGTCGTCACGATGCCATCGTCGTCACGATGCCGTCGTCGTCATGATGCCGTCTGGCTCCCCGGTCATGACATGTGGGGTTTCTGCTTTTTTTTTTTTTTCTTCACTTGTGAAAAGTACTTTGTTTAATTTCATTTCAACTTTTTATTTTTTTAACTTTCCAATTACCGTCGATATTCAGTATTATTTTATGTTAGTTTCAGGTGTGCGGCCTCGGGGTTGGGCATCTACGTGATCTACAGGGACCCTGCAGAGACAAGCGCCCCCGGCACCACACGGCACCACACGTGGGGTCCCGGCCGCGGCCCCGTGACGCGGGAACTGCCGGCTTGCTCTCAGCCCTCTGCGTGTCACCGGGCCCCGCCCTCCCGTCTGGCAGCCACCAGTTCTCCGATCTGTGAGTCTGTTTCTGTTCATTCATTTATTCTGTTCCTTAGATCCCTCTTTTTAAGTGAGGTCACACGGTATTTGTCTTTCTCTGGCGTGGGGGCTGGGTCTGCAGAGTTGGCAGCTGGGTGGCGGCTGGACCAGGCTCAGCATCGTCGGTGCCCTTGGGGTGCCCTGGGCGCCTGGCACAGCGGTGGGGGACATGGTGCCCTCACCTGGGTTGCATCTTTTCCTCATCGCATTGGCCTGACTGGGCACAGGACAAACCACCTTCACGCCGCCCCGGCGGGCATCCGAGTCCGGGTCCTCCTGCAGAGCTCCGTGGGCTGTGACAGGCCCAGAGACATGGCCGCGTCTTTGTGGTTGACGGGCGGGGCAGCTCAGCCTCTTACCTGTGTGTCCTTGTCCCTGAACGGTGGCTGTCCCCGCGCCTGGACACGAAGGTTCTGGAGAAACGGGGTGGAGTGTGGGGTCTGGTGACAGCCCCCGTGTGACACAGGGAAGTGGCACATCATGACACAGGCTGTCGTGTGCGGGAGCCGGAACTCGTTTTTGCTGCTGTAGATATGACTGCGTCTTGTTCCCAGAGCCCTCGGGGGCATTGTGGGTGGCTCACGTGCGGCGCTGTGTGATACGGAATGGCAGGAGCTGAGTTCCACACCGTGAGAATCCGCATGTGTGCTGGGGCGTCTCGGATCATGACCCTCAAG
>NW_011889249.1:328558-329176 GCF_000151845.1 Pteropus vampyrus
CGCCACGGGAGAGGCACCCTTCTTGCCCAGACTGAGGGTGCGGAGTGGGGTGGGGCCGGGCCTCAGCCTGTGCCCGAGGCCAGCGGCTCACCCCGAGGCCTCCCTGGAGCAGCGGAGAAGGCCCAGCCACGTCCGAGGGGCAGCCAGGCCCTGCATTTTGGAGAACACCTCGGGACCGGAACCCCCGGGGACGCCCCCGTCATCCGCCCCAGGCACGAGGTCAGGCGCGGCCTGTGGAACCCCACAGGCTGAGGCGTGTCTGCAAGGAGCACACAGTTCCTGAGCCATCAAGAGACGTGACCTTGCCACGCCCAGCCTGTGGGAGACCCTCAGCCAGTGGGCCGCCGCCTGTCCCCACGGGCTGCCCAGGCCTTCCTCCTCTGCCTCCTCGTCCTCTGCAGTCCCCGTTTGCCGAAGCAGAGCTTGCAGCGCTGGGGGGCTGGGGGCGGGGCGCGTACGGAGCAGCAGAAGTGTGAGGGGCCCGGTGGGACGAGGCGGCTCGCCTTCCGCTTCCAGCTCAGCTGGATCAGCAGGGTCCTGGTCACACTCTGCTCAGTGCCACGTCTTCCCTGACTCGGTGCTTTGGGGCGGCGGTCTGTGTCCATGGCCCTGTGCACA
>NW_011889249.1:329226-329577 GCF_000151845.1 Pteropus vampyrus
CCAGGAGAGACTGCAGCTTCTTGAGCCCCAGCCACGTGAGACGGCCAGCAGCTGTGGGGGACATGCGGCCAGTGACCTCAGCTCCCCTCCTCGGCCAGTGTCTGCGTGACCGAGGACTCAGAAGCCAGTTACAGCAATGGGACCTTTTTCAGAGAGCATGTGTGTGTCTGACAGCCTGTCACCTGGAGCCACCCTCTAGATTCTGAAGTCTTGCGTGTGTTCCTTTATGAAAATATGGGTGGCCCAGGGACAGAGGTGACAGAAAACATTTGGATGAATGTCAGTCAGTGACCCAGGAGGAACAAATACTTCAGGGATGAGCTCCCTGTCACTGGACGCATCCAAGCAGAG
>NW_011889249.1:329627-329962 GCF_000151845.1 Pteropus vampyrus
CAGGGTCCTGGTCACACTCTGCTCAGTGCCACGTCTTCCCTGACTCGGTGCTTTGGGGCGGCGGTCTGTGTCCATGGCCCTGTGCACAGGGCCGACGGGGGCCTGCTGGCCCCGTGCAGGGAGGTGGCACCCCACGGGGGAGGCACAGCGCGAGAGCCGCGTCAGGCCCGGGCGCTGCTGCCCGCGAGTTCAAGGTTAAAGCCCAGAAGGCTGCGTCAGACGCGGTGTCGTTGAGACACATAAAGCGAGGGCACGTCAGTGTTGGTGAGCACGTGACCGCGGGCTTGCCGCAGCCCGGCCGCTCACCGGGGTCAGTGTCGGTGCCACCTTCATGG
>NW_011889249.1:330012-330343 GCF_000151845.1 Pteropus vampyrus
TGTCACTGGACGCATCCAAGCAGAGAAGAAATGTCCTCCTGGGGGTGACGCCTGTCCCCCTCATTCATACCCCAGTGCCCCTATGCTAGGTCCACAGGAAGGCTCTGCCTGGCCTGGGCGAGCAGACCCCGGGACACTGCGTGTGCAGAGACAGTGTGACAGCGGGGTACTGGGGAACTGTGCTCGGCCGCCTTCGGGGCAGAGAGAGGTTGTCACCTCGGCTGTGGCAGGGCAAGTCCCCACCCGTTCTGTGTGACCTGGGGCTGAGCCTGGCACTTGAACCTGGTCTGCAACTCTCCAGGTGGGTTCAAGGCCTTTCTTAGGAAGTTAG
>NW_011889249.1:331110-333830 GCF_000151845.1 Pteropus vampyrus
TCCTCCCCTGCAAGCACACAGGAGGCTGTGGAGAGCGCCCTCCCCACCCCATTTCCTCAGGGCCTGGGAAGACGGGAGCCTGGCTGCACCTGCCCAGGTGGCCCCAGGGGCTCCAGGTCAGAGCCACCCGCAGTGACCGGGCACCAGGCAGGGCACAGCCTTCCCGTCCCAAGGGTGCTTGAGGGCCAGGTGCAGGAAGCCTGCTCCCCAACAGCCAGGTGCACTTGGGGCCAGGCCTGCATGTATGTAGGGGCCAGCGCGCTGAAGCCGGACATAAGGGGCTCTGACCTCGGATGTCCTGAGGCCACTGGGCCCCCAGGTCCAAGGGAGGGCCGGGGGTGTGGCCCTGAGAAGCCCTCCAGCCCATCCTGCCCAGGCCCGCGGTGTCCTCTGCGGGAAGTGGCTGCACCTCCGGGGTCCAGCTGAAGCATCCAGTTGGGTGAGAGAGCTGGGATGGGGGGTGTCACCTCCGCAGCCCATCCTCCCGTGAGCCAGTCACACTGTCACCCTTTAGGGGCACTCAGGCCAAAGACTGGGGTCTGTGCCTCAGACGGCCCCTGGCCCCCACTGACGAGCCCTGCAGTGCGCAGCTGATGGGAGAAGCTGGCCCCTAGGGGAGCGCCCGGCGCCCCACATCCCCACCGTTTACCTGTCGCGGGGACCAATATGGCAAGCCCGTCCCGTCCCTGGTGTGGGCCCGACTGCCTGCGCAGAGTCCCGCGGCCGCCTGAAACGCGGTGGTTGACCCTGAAGCTGTTCTTCAGACGGACAAAGGTTCGTGGAGAATCGGCTGCGTCCCAAATGCTGTTCTAAGTGCTAGAGACCTCAGCACGGACAGCGAGGCCGCTCTTCCTAAGGCATGAAACTCAGACAAATGCAAACAAAAACCATCTGTGGCAATTTTCTAACAGGATCTTTTGCAATTTCATAGGTAGCCATCACCCATTTGAAAAGTGACTCCACAGCTCAGCCCGTCCTGCAGACAGGAGGACATGTGCCACGGTGCTGGCTGAGGGGTGGACGTGGAGCCCTTGGTGAGATTCATGTGGAATGTCATCAAAGGGGACAAACTCAACCAGCGGCACCGACTTACTCTAGGCCCTTGATCCTTCCTGCCGCTCGCAACAGACGATGGCCGGGGCCCTGGCAGCCACCCTGTGAGCATGAGGACACACGTCCCCCGAGGACAGGAGCAGATGCTTGACTTGGAAGAGGCAGATGCCCATCTCTCCAAACGACCCTGGTCTGGGCTTCCGTCGTGACCGCCGGCTCGTAGCGGGCATTCGGCCCTGAGCCCTTCACCACAGCACTAGTGAACGGTGAGCCAGGGGATTCATGTCTGTTGGCCTAAGTGCTGGGAGCCATTAGCCAAGAGACAAGACATGGTGGCAGGAAGGAGGCACTGTGGCTGTGACGGCAGGCAAGTCTACGGAGGACGTGGTGGCCTGGCCGAGACGCCTGGAATGGCCAGCGTGTGGTTGCGGGCTGCCGGTGGCTGGAGGAAGTGGTGACGCGGGAGATGTGGGGGCAGGCGCAGGGAGCAAGACCCTCAGGCGGCAACATGGAAAAGGCTCCGCGGTGGCCGGGGGCCACCAGAGGGGCTTATGGGCCATGCGGTTCCGGCCGTTGTCCCCAGCAGGACTGAGCGTGGCCCGTGCCTTTGCCGCAGGCACCAGCCCAGAGCACCCGGGAGTGTGTGAGCGAGCCACGTGAGTCAGACGGCAGCCTGATGGGGTGTGGCCGCCGTGTCACACGGTCACTTGTTGGCTGCTATGGGCACCGCACGCCAACCCACGACACGGAAGCCCGCCTGCGCATACACCCACGTGGGCTGGGAGGGGCGGCAGGGTGCGGGGAGCATGGAGGCGCACTCCGGGGCCGGCCTCTCCGGTCCCCAGGCAGAGGCCCCGCTGGCTCTGCCGCTGCAGTGCTGGGTCTGAGCTGGCACGTGGCTTGGGGGTACGGACTGGGCGTGCAGGTGCCCTCACCTCCTACCGAGGGGCAGCGGCCTCGGGCTGGCCCGTCTGGCTGGACAGTCTTCCCAGTTTGGCACGGGCGCCGCTGCCCGCGGGGGACGAAAACCAGGCCGAGGCCAAGCAGGGGCCGTCGCTCGGCTGCCTGTGGCGGGCGGCGGGTGAGGGGAAAGAACAACGCCACCCCCGTCGGAGGTCGCAGCCCCTTTATTCGACTAAAAAGGCATCGTTACACAGTGCAAACGTTTCTTTGGTGACGTACTGGTTACAGAGACCGTAAAAAGGCACCTGGCTGCTGGCAACGGTAAGAACAGTAAATAAACACGTACGCTCTGCTCCTGCCACAGCAATCCCGACGGTGGCTGCTGCGGTCCACCCAGCCCGCCCGCCGCCCCACACCGCACGTGAGACTGAGCCACTGCTTCTGCTGCCACCTCAGCGGCTGTCACAGGGTCCTACCGGGATCCACAGCCTCTTTCAGTGTAGAGTGTGACCCTCTGACCCTTGCCCAAGGCACATGGCTCAACTCACATGCTCGTCACCTCTGCAACACAGCCACGGCAAGACTCCCGGCACCTACAACACCCACACGCCCGCGGAGCCGGGACTCACTGCTGCGTCACAGCCGAGCCACTCCCCAAACCACCAAGTTTTAGACAAAGCGCTCCATTTTCTAGTTTACAAAAATTGGTTCTGAGGTCTGATTACTAAATTTGACTTGATATTTCAAGTCCCATGCTCCATGAA
>NW_011889250.1:0-2599 GCF_000151845.1 Pteropus vampyrus
CGTTCCAAGCGCAGGGATGTAAAATCAGTCCACTCTTGAATTTTTTGAGGATTTCATCCTTCAACTTGGGTGGAGGATAAATGTGTAGAAGGTGTCTGTAGAGCCATCATGGAAAGTTGTTTGGTTTCTGCCCAGCGAGGGGCAAAGGGGTCCTGAGCCAGCCCGAGTTCTGCTCATCTGGGCCCCAGGCCATAGCTGCATCTAACCCAAGAGAACGAGTCCCTGGGAAAGGGGGCCTTTTTGTAATTCACATAAAGGTACACAGTGGACCACCAAGTGGTACAAACTCCAGAAAAGGGCAGCCACTTGTTCCTCAAAGTACAACTGCCAGTACAGCAGTACATCCATGAAGATGTAGCTCAGACCATGAGTGACAGCCATGGAACCAGGCTGGTCCATGAGACAGACATTGCTTGTCCCACAGGGAGAACACAGACATTTGACACCTGGCCACACTCTAGCAGTGGCAGCTGAGACACTTTTCTCCAGCAGGTGCAGCTTCCACTGTGCTCTGTTCACACAGCACCTTTCCCCAGGCTCTTCTTCTGTACTCTCCCCACCCACAGAGCCCCTTTCCCAGCAGTCACAGACACCGTGATGTCGGCAGCATCACAAGCCCCTTTCCTCTCATCTCCCGCAAAAGGACACTTGGGGGCAGTCATTCAACATCTCACACGCTCTGTCCTCTGGGCGACTCTGCTCACCCTGAGAATGGAGCCTTATCAGAAGGCCCCAGGATGCTCTCTGACAACTCTGAGCCTAAAAAGACCATAGGTGAAGTTCCTTGCACACAGCCACTACTGGTCCAGCCGGCTGGGCTGCAGATTGCTCTCAGGAAAAAGAGCTGGGTAGAACCCACTGGCAGTATTTATAAATCACAGCCCTTCCTCTGGCTCAATGAGCAGGAGAACAAATTCAGAGGTATATTGTTTTAGGTGGATTTAAAGAAATACAGACACACATACAGACACACAGACACACACATACATAACTTTATTTCCTTGTCATTCTTCCTTTCATTTTCTTAGAACCCTGACAAACTGCCAGGAACACTTCATCTCTTCCTGAAGGTGTGTACAGTCTATCTGTTATAAAACCATTAGGGTTTAAAGCACATGAGGAAGAGGGACAGAAAACACAGACTGAAAGCTCAGGCATTTACCAAAACAGTCCTTGCTGGAGCTGGGGATTCTGTCTCCTTATCTACACTACTCTCACCACAGCATTTAATTATCGGAAACAATACCCCAAGGCGGTATTGTGTGCACCTTAAGACTGAAATACTAATAAACAGACAATTTGCTCACAAAGTGGCAAGTTCAAGAAAGGGGGCCTGACTTGAACTTCAAAGGAAGCCTAGCGATGATGGAAGATGTGCTATGATGACTCACGTGCAGCGTGAGAACCCCGACTTTCACAAACATGGGGAGGGGCTGAGGGCTGACAGTCAGCAGGAGCAGGGGCTAGGTCCACTGGCCAGATGGGTGGGATTTCTTGGAAACTCCAGCAGAGGGGAAACTACCGCAGAGCCCGGACTCAGGGCTGGCAAACAGAGTGACACAGTGCCTGCTCTGTCACCTTGAGGTTGCCCCTCATTTCTGAGTGGCAGCCGTCCCTTCATGATCATTGTGCAACCCCATGTGATTACAAGCTGAGGCTCCTCTCGGAGTGGCAAAGTCAGTTTTGTGAAATAGAACCTGGAGTCCTACCGAAGCTAGACAGAGGTTTCTTCATTGTTATGATGAAAGCCTTCTCAGATCCATGCCCAGATGACAGCCCAGAAGGAAGACAGTGAGTGCGTGTGTGCACGCGCGCGTGCGCGAACACACATGCGTATACATACAGTTAGGGGAATAGACACACGACCAAGGTTCTAGAGAGTTACAAAAAGTCCTCCTCACTGGAGAATTCATACTGGTTTGGTGATTGACGTAGGGGATGTGATGAGAGCCCATGAAGAAAAGGACTTATGTGCAAGTGCACTTGTCCAAGGCTCACCACGTGGTGGCCCGGGGTTGGCGAGGGAAGCTCAGGCTGCTGAAAATCAGATGCATGCGCACAAGAGTCATCAGATGGACTGCTGGAGGAAATTCGGGAGCGGAAGAACTGCTGTGGTTGGGGAAGAGGAAACCTTTACACGAGTCAGGGAAATTGTCTACTCCCTTTGTGTCCTTTCATCTGCAGGAGTCTCTGCTGTCCCGGTCAGTGGAGTCGGCCTTCCTTCCCCAGCCTGGCCGCCTGCAGTGATGGCATCAGTGTACCATACCTCTGGTTTCCTGAGGCTTCCTCTCCATTAACTACGTGCTTTTTAGTACTGGCCTCCCTGCAGGGACACCTTGAGCCCGAGAATCCGGCGCTGATCAGGGCAATGAAAGAAGGGATCTTTCCATCACGGGTGTCCTATACTTGTGGGGTTGGTCCTGCTCACATGGGGCCACCATTGTTGACACATGTAATCACATGCTCACACTCATACATACATACCTACACACATACCCTCACACCGTAGTACACACACAAACACACATACACACATATATACTCACATACTCACACACTCAAACATACATACATGATCACACTTGTGCATATACATATA
>NW_011889250.1:3744-6442 GCF_000151845.1 Pteropus vampyrus
CCTTTTTTATTAACTCCCCTCTCCCCACGCAGCTTGTCAACAATGATTGTTAATAAACAGATAAACAGATGACAGTGCCACGGCCTTCTCATTTGTCTTCACCTCTAATCCTTACAACAACCCCATGATGATGGCATCTCTGTCCTTACTTTACAAATGCTAAACAAACTCAATGTCAAAGATGTTCCCATGCTAATAGCGATCAGAGCTAGGACTGGACACTCCTCTCTGACTTGATGTCTTCCAGCAGTGCACTGCAAGGCCCTATGTCATCATTTAGTGTCATAGGTCATAGGTCACCCTACATGTTGTGTAGCTGATGTAACAGTCTCTCTGTCCATCGGCTCTCTCAGAGAAGGGGAAAGTTGGCAGAGAGTGTCGGTCACTTCACGTAGCCCACTTCACATGGGAGATGCCCTTAAGAAGGGCAGGAGAGCCCTGTGTCTGCAGACAGTGTCAGGGTCTAGCAGCATCAGCATCCCAGGGAGCACTTAGGAATGCAGACTCATCTCCATCCAAGACCCACTGGATCAGAACTGGCACTCTAACCAGACTCCGGGGGACTATGAGCATGGCATATCTGAGAGGCACCAAGCTGGAGCAACCAAGAGGGTGCGCAGTACCCCAGGGAGGGTGGCTGATCCTGGTGGTGCTGACTGGAGGGTGAATAAATAAATAAATAGTTTTAAAAGATAAATAAAACAACAAATAAAAAAATCAGTAATGACAAGAAACATACATATTTTCTTCTTCATTGAAAACAAGGATAACCTTTCTGGAGGAGTTTCTGCCTCATAAGGATTTTAATGACTCAGCCATAGAGGACAGCTGTCACAGGGATTTGGCCTCAGTCTCAAGGACTTCCAAGACCCTTTAGGGAGCAGGAACCTTCCAAGACTGGCCCTGGAGAGACTCCTGAGGTTCTCTGTGCAGCTTCTGGGCCCCCTCATCTCCTTCTCTTTGCAAACAGCTTCCTCTGCTAATTCATGGCTTCTCTGCCGCCCTGTGAGCTGCCTGGAACCCCTCAGACCCGGCCAAGATTCATGGTATCCCCTCCACTCAAACGCCCACTGTCATCTGACTGATGCTTCCTGTCCTGATTCCTATTACAAACCTGTAATCAAGAGAATTTGGTGATCCCTTCTCAGGTCAGGATCCACCCCTAGTGCTCCTCAGTGATGGCCAGGGGGCAGATCCAAAAGAAGAGCGGGTCCATGAAGATGGCAAGAACGAGCACATCCACTTCCTGTCCAAACATGTCCCCCAAATTAATCACCCCTCTAATGACTGAGTGTATTTAAACCAGGCCTCTTACCTCCAGGGCTCTTGAGTTGTAAACGTGGTCATAAACAGATTTTAAAATGTTAGATGGCTGCAGATAGCTTGTAGCGCTTAGCACAGTGTCTGGAACATACTAAAAATAGATGCTTAATAAGTGTTTTTTTCAATGAATAACAGAAATTGGAGGAATTCCAGGATGGTTATTTCAAATCTCCCACATAACTAGGTAGAATCTTCTCCATCTAGAAGGAATTTTTCTCTCTTATGTTTGTAAGTTTTTATTCAGGTACAGTCACAACTCAACACTAGATTTCAGTGTGTAAAGGACTGTGGAGGCCAGCTGGACACAAATATAGCCCCTTAGTTAGCAACATGGTCTTTGAGAGTGAGGTGCCCAAGTGTCCTGTTCCATCTCTCTTTGAAAAGACAATATTACAAAATATCTCACCTGCCCACAGTGTGAACAGTAACAAAATTGGAGTTTAAATCAGCTGGTGTCTTCTAGTTGAGAATAAAATTATAATGACACATGTTTATAAAGTGCTACTCTGTGACAGACAGGCCCTGTTCTAAGTACTTGATGTTTTTACTCATTTTACCCTTACAATAATCCTAGGAGGGTCCTTTTCTCTATCACAGACCAGGAAACTGAGGCATAAGTTACTTAAGTATTGTGCCAATGCCACTCAGCAACGAGCCTGTTGCACAGCTTCAAACCATGCCTCGCTGACTCCAACTCAGGATGGGGCTTTCACTTTCTCCACCATAAAGACTGCATATGAGTAAGGGAGGCTTCAGAAGAAACAAACTGAATTAGTTTCCTTTAGTTTTAAAGTTCAAATCTAATTCATCAAAGGAAGGAAATGTTATGATAGTTTTCTTTTCTTTAACGTACTGACAATCTTAAATTTCAGTTTTGAGTCTCTTCAAAAACTTCACAAAAACCCCTTGTGCTTTATCCGTAAATTTTAACTGTCTAATTGAGTGGAATGAGTAGACATGTTGCTGAAGAATTTCAGCAGGTTGTCACATATCAGACCCACAAACTCAAAAATCCAGTGCTTTTCTATACTTGAGTCACCAGAAGATAGGGCAACGGCAGGTTTCTCTCAGTGACTGAGGTCTGCCCCATGGCAGAAGTTTTGTTGTGTGTTTTTTTTCCACTTCAGTAGTAAAAGCCCATGTGTGAGTTGTGCTGTTGGCATTTCCAGTCCGTCACTGTGTCAAAGGTTACACCAGGGAAGTTCTAATGGAAACGCCAACCATTTCCTCTGGGCTCTAGTGTTTTTTGCTCATGATGCACAGCTGCTCTTCATCTCTCACTCCTTCTAGTCTGTTGGGGCACTGGACATGGCAGAGGGTTGATATCAGGTTCATGCAAATCTGAGTTCCTGCTGTGACTTCTTTTCCTGGATAT
>NW_011889250.1:7207-22685 GCF_000151845.1 Pteropus vampyrus
ATAAACAAGTTCAGAAAAGTGACAGGATATAAGATCAATATATAAAAATTAATTCTTCTTCTATACAATAGTAATAAACAATCCAAAAGTGAAATTAAGGAAACAATGTCATTTAAAATACAGTTGACCCTTGAACAACGCAGATTTGAAATACTCAGTTTCACTTATATGTGGATTTTTTGCGTCTTTGGCCAACTTAAGTTACGCATGGGTTTTCGACTAAGAGGGTAGTCAATGCCCCTACCCCTCGAGTTGTTCAAGGGTCAACTGTATTATCAAAGAGAATAAAATACTTAGGAGTAGATTTAACAAAAGAAGTGAAAGGCTTGTACGCTTTCAACTACAAAACACTATTAAAAGAAATTAAAGAAGACCTAAATAAGTGGAAAGACAGTCTATGTTCATAAATTGGAAAGCTTAATATTATTATAATGGCAGTGCTCTCCAGATTGGTCTATAGATTTAATCCCTATTAAAATCCCAATTGGCTTTTTTTCATAAAGTGGCAGACTTGTCCTAAAATTCATAATGAAATGCACGGGACCCTGAATAGTCAAAACTATTTTGAAAATAAAATAGTCGAAGAACTCACACTTCCTGACTTCAGATTTTAATACAAAGCTACAGTAATTAAAACAATGTGGTCCTGGCATAAGAACAGACATGTAGGTAATTAGAATATAACTGAGAGCTGAGAAATAAATGCTTATAGATATGATGAATTTATTTTCAACAAAGATGCCAACACCATTTACTGAAGCAAAATTGTTTTTCATTGAAGGAGGAGGGAACAACTAGCCACTAATACGCAAAGGAATGAAGTTGGATGCCTACCTCACACCACACATGAAAATAAACTCTGTTTTATTATTGACCTAACTGTAAAGGCTAACACTATAAAACTCTTAGGAGAAAACATAGGAGTAAATCTTCGTGACTTTGGATTAGGCAATGAATTCTTAGCTATGACACCAAAAGCACAAAAAAAAAAAAAAAAGAAAAAAATAGATGAATTGAACTTTGTTCAAATTGAAAACGGTTATGCTTTAAAGAACACCATCCAAAAACTGAAAAGACAGCTCACAGATGGGAGAAAATATTTTCAAATTATTTATCTGACAAGGGACTTGTAACCCAATTATAACCCAAAAAGACAAATAACCCAATTTAAAAATGGCAAAGGATTTAAGTAGACATTTCTCCAAAGAAGATATACAAACCACCAATAAACACTTGAGAATATGCTCAACATCACTAATCATTAGGGAAATGCAAATCAAAACCACAGTGAAATACCACTTCACACATAGTAGCATGGCTAAAATTAAAAATGCAGACAAAAACAAGTGCTGATGAGAATTCATTACTGGGGGGAATGTAAAATGATGCAGCTACTTTGGAAAACATTCTGAATGTTCCTCAAAATGTTAAATGTAGAGTTACCACATGATCAAAAAATTCATTCCCTAGGTTCATATTCAAGAGAATTGAAAATATATGGGCACACAAAAACTTGTAATCAACTGTTTGTATCAGCATTATTCAAAATAGCCAAAAAGCGGGAAAAAACCAGTATCCATCAACTGATAATGCGTAAACAAAATGTAGTATATCCACACAATAAAATATTACTTGGCAATAAAAAAGAATGAAGTATTGACACATGCTACAATATGGATGAACCTTGAAAACATTATGCTGAGTGAAATAAGTCATAAACAAAAGGTCACGTATTGTATGATTCTGGATATTAAATTTCCAGAATAGGTAAAACTCTAGAGATTATAAGGTAAATTGCAGGGGCTGCAGGAAGGAGTGGGAAGGCACCGGAGGAATTGGAAGCAACCACTAACGGGTACGCAGTTTCTTTTTGGGTGATAAATGTTCTAAAATTAGACAGTGGTACACAACCCTGTGAATATATTAAAAGCCATTAAACTATACGTTTTAAAAGGGTGAATTCTCTTGTCTGTTAATTATATCTTAATAAAACTCATATGTTTTTTAAGTTAAACTACTAAAATAAAATAGCAAAGGTAATTTTTAACTTGTAGGAGATGAAAGTAAGAACAGTGTGGTCTTACATTTTGTTCATTTAATAAGAGATGACAAAGATTTTCTCTCTATTGATGATTTTTTTCACACTATATCTGAAAATGATCACAAAAGATGTTTTTTGTAAAGTGTTACTTTGACATATTTCAAGCATGCAGAAAATGATAGAAAAGAATAAAACAAAACTCATGGATCATCTACATAACTTTGTAAGATCTCAATATCCTGTCATACTTGCTTCATAGATCTTTTATCACAGCGGTACCCAATTTTCTGGCACCAGAGATTGGTGCTCCTATGAAAATCCAATGCTTGATGATCTGATGTGGAGCTGAGGCAGTTATGCTAGCTCTGGGGAGTGGCTTCAAATACAAGCTGGCTTGCTTGCCGCTCACTTTCTGCTGTGTGGCCCGGTTCCTAACAGGCCAAGGACCGGTACCAGTATGTGGCCCAGGGGTTGGGGACCCCTGCTTTATCACATAAGAAATAAAATTTTACATTATAGTTGAAGACCAGCGAATATCTCTTGCCAATCATACCCATTCTACCCCTCCCCGCAGAGTAACTGCCACTCTAATTATGGAACTCTTAAGTCTCACACATATTTTTGTTTGTACTCTTTATTATGTACCTATGAAAAATATGCAGTATTTTTTTGCTTTATAAAATTGCTTATAAATGTTATGCTGTAACTATCTCTCCATAAATTGCTTGTTTTAGTTAACATTATGTTTTTGAGATTTGTCAAAGTTCATTCATTCATTTTACTGACAGAAAAATATATAGTCCACATTATATGAATTTTATTCTCCTGTATATGTTTGTGTTTTCTACTATTATACTCCACACTGCCCCAAACATTCTTCTGCATGACTCTGGGCATCTGTATGAGTTTCTCTAGAGAACCACTTTGCTCTGGAACTGCCAGGTCATAAAGGATGTCTTCAACTAGATGCTGCCAAATTGCCCTTCACCGAGGTCGGCTAATTTACATGCCTGCCATCAAAGTCAGAGTTCCCAGACCACTCCACCTCCACCATTGGATAGTACTGCCAATGTTTACTTTTTTCCAAACTCTTTGTGATTTTAATTTTTACTTTCCTGATTACTAGTGAGATTGGGCTTATTTTCATGTTTTTTGGTTTTCTAGATTATATTTTACGTGATTGTCTGTTAATATCTTTTACCATTGGTCCATTGGGTTGTTTGCTTTTTCTTAGAAACTAGGAGTTCTTTATAAATTCTGAATGCTAGCCCTTGATCAGGTATATGTTTGCAAATATCTCCTAGATTGCAGCTTATCTCTTTACTTTTTAAATATCTTCGCCTATGCTTGTTTTTAGCCTTAATATAGTCAAATGGATCGAGCTTTTGTTTTATGTTCTTCCTTTTTGTCTTTTGAGAAACCTTGATTAATCTTATGTCATTTTTTGATTAGCTTGTTAAATTCCTCAATTTTAAGATCATAAATATCTTCTATATAGACGTCAATTTTTTTAATTTTGCTTTTTTCACATTCGGGTCTTTAATCAATCTGGATTTATGTTTGACTATAGTGTAAAATGGAGATTTAGTTTTATGTTTTCCAACATTTCCCCTAGCAGTGCTGATTGAACTACTTATCAATCTATAAGACCACTTCTGCCATATATCAATTTTCCACATATGCACAGGTCTGATTCTAAGTTCTTTATTTTGTTTCTTTGACCAATTGGTTTATTATTATAGCTTTATAGAAAGTCTAAATACCTGGTAAGCAAATCTTTCTGCCTTGATTAATCTTACATGTCAGTTTTTGATCAGCTTGTTAAATTCCCCCCAGAAATATTTGTTGGTAGTATTTGAAATTTCAGTGAATTATTGGATTAATTTGGAGAAATGGACATCTTTATGCTCTTGAATGTTCCCATCCTTGAACATCTTACATTACTCCATCTATTCGTCTTTTTTTGTATACTTTATAACACTTTGAAAGTTTCTTCATAAAGACTTTCCCAGCTTTTGTTACATTTATTCATAGTCCTCTATATTGTTGTTGCCACTATAAATAGCATATTTCTTAAATTGCATTTTATATTGTCTGTTGCTATGGATAGCACATTAATTTTTGTATACTGATCTTATGTCCAGAGATACAGCTAAACACCCTCATTAATTCTAATTGTTTGTCTGTAGATTCCTTTGAATTTTTCTATGGAAATAATCTCATCATCTATAGATAATTCTAGCTTTGCTTTTCCCTTGGAAATTCTTGCATTTCTTATTTCCTTTCAATATCTTATGATAGTAAGTAGTTCAAGTAAAACGTTGGATAAGCAGACATTCTCAGCATATTTTTACTTTAAAGAGACTTAGTCAAATGATTCACTATGGGATGCTGTCGCTACAGGATTTTGTAGATGCTTGCTATCGAGTTAAGAGACTTTATTTCTATCCCCAATTTCCTATGAGTTTGTTTTGTAAATTAATATAGAATTTTAAACTGTTAAGGTATAAATTGCATAGATATTCCTTAAGTAACCCATATTTGTCATGATCTATTTATTTTTACATATTGCTGAACTCTGTTAGCTAATACCAGTTAGGATTTTCATGTCCATATTTGTAAGGAAGATGAATCTTTTCCTTTTTCATGCTGTCTTTATCTGCTTTGATATAAAAATAAACTTACCTCAGAAAATGCGTAAGAAAGCAATGTCTCCTTTCTACTCTCTAGAACATTCTGTATCATGTTGGGATTACTATTTCTTGACTGTTTGGCAGAATTCTCTTATAAAACTATCCAATATTGGCATTTTGTATATAGTTCTAAGCAAAGTAGACTTTTAAACTGCTGATAACATTTTTTTAATGATTAAAGGTCTATTTAGAACCCTTTTGTTTTTGAGTTTGCCAAATCACATTGTTGGAAGAAATTATTCATCTCTCTATGTTTTATGTGGTTTTTATTGTTATTGTTCTCTGTATGCTCTTATTTTTCATTTCTATTCTATTCATAACTACATGTCTCTTTTGTTTCCTAATGTTGCTCATTATTGCCTTCTCTTTTTCTTTCCATCTATTTTGACTAAGTTTGTCTGTTTTATTTGTTATTCCATAGAACCAGCTGCTATATTGATTGATTCTATTTTATATTTGTTTTCTATTTCATAGATCTTTGCTTTTATTTCTATGACCTCCTTTTTGTACATTTTTGTCTTTAATTGGTTTTTTATTTTCTCTCTCCTTGAGTTTGCTGCTTTTCTCATTAAGTTTGAGCATTTTTTTCTCCTCCAATATAGATATTTAACACTGTTCATTTCCCTCCAGATGCTGGCTAAGCTGCATTCCAAAAGTTTTAATATATATATATATATATATATATATATATATATATATATATAATAATATAAACTTATATATTATATATACACACACAAATACATATGTCTATCTGTGTGTATGTATGTACTAAGTAATTTTTTTTTACTTCATTATAGTCAGATAATTATGTCTGTATAACTACTAATTCTTTGGGTAATAAATACATGCTTCATGGTTAGGACATGCTTTATTATTATGAATATTCCATGTATGCTTGAAAATAATGTGCATGTCCTTTTAGATGGCCTTTAGATCAGTCAATGATTTCTTCTTCCTTTGAGCTGTTCAGCTATAATTAACAAGTTTTATTTTCTGAAGTTTTGGGGTGTGTCATCTGAATCCCAGTCAGGGAAGTTTTTGCAGACATGCTAGTCTACTAATTTGAAGAAAACAATGCCTCTGAAGCCTTCCTTTGATAACTGGTCTTTCTCCAGAAAATGGTCTTCGGGGAGGCTAACTGTAGCCTTTTGACAACTGTGCTTCTGGAAGGTGGGGCAGACTCAGTTCCAAGGCCAACCTTCTAGGAATGAGCTTCTGATAGGCTGCAATCTTGCAAGTGTTTTCTTTTCTGATAGCCCCTCTGAAGTGAATCGCCCTGCAAGTGTGAGAAGGGTGTGAGCTCCACAGAAATCACATACATGTTTTGCTAACATGAAAATTTAAGAGTCCTTTTGAAGTGAGAGGCAAATAAGCATTTATTTAAGATCAATAACAATAGGGAATCATTAATTCAGGCAGAAGCCCAAATGATGTTCTCAATTTGAGACAAAGGCAAGGAGTGTTTATGAGAAAGAAAAGGGAAACAATTACATCAGTAGAAGGAAGGCATTTCTGTTGGGCAAGATAACATGACATAGAGATGCTAATTCTAAACAATGCTGTTAATTTTCAGTCTGACAATCATCAGTCTATTAGTCATAATAACTACTTTCTTATTATCTTTGTAAACAGTTTTTTGGAAATGAGAGTTTGCTCAAACCTAGTCCAAAGGTTATTTTGCTCTGTTTTAATGTTTCGAGGTTTGAGACATAGACATACAAGGCAGTTCCTCTGGGGTGGCAGCTCTGGCTCCATTTTAAAGTGGCCCTATTTATATTATTGTTTACATTTTCTTTGAGATTGTCTTTTAAAATCAAATTTTTCTATTGAGTTCTCATGAGGTATCAATAAAATGCCTCATCTGAGGTACCCTTCTCTAATCCTAACCCCAACTGCCTGCAGAAGGTCTCTGGACGTCCCTGAGACAGGTCTCAAACAATAGGGAGTGGGTGTTCTTAGACATTTGTTTTTTGAAGCCTCACAAAGGCAAGGGAACCAAGACTCAACAAAAATTATAAGGTACAGGAACATCTCAGAGGCAGAATTGCACTGTAGAGCAAAGATTCAAATTGCCACAGAGAGAGAAACTGTGAACTGCGAATTCCATTGTGATGGGTATTTTAAAACATTCTAAACTCTAAATATGAAGTGGGCAAGGATGCTTAGAGAATCTTCAGGTTAATTTTTTTTAAAGTCTATTGGCCTCTTGTAAAAATAAAAATGAATGATAAATGTGAAAAAAAAACCTGTACTCCCAAAAATTACAAAAGAAATACAAACTAAAACAACAAGATTGCATTTCTCATCTCTTAGATCCTCAAAAAATGTTGTGGTAAGTAACATTTGAGGCTTTTCAGGGACAGAAAGCAAGATGGTAGGATTATAAAAATGTTATAAGCTTCTTAGGAAAAATAAAAAGTTGGCAAAACCCACTAAGTCCCTTTCTAGAAAAAGTATCCTAAGTAAAAGTCATACCCGCATGTGGAAAGATATTATCATTTCCCCCCACAGCCTGCTCTCTTCTCCTTTGGGCTAATAGAATGTTACAAACTACCTCCTTGACAGGCAGGCTGAGCTGTGAGCAGAAATGATGAGTTTTACTTCCAGCTGAGCACAGAAGATCATGTGTGCACTCTCCATTCGCTCTGGGCTCTCCTGAAGCAAATCCTGGAGGGTGGCTGGCAGCACCGGGGCTCCTTCAGCTCCCTCAGTGAGTGACTATGAGGAATGAAGCCCCAGGCATCCTTTGTCAAACTTGTAAGTGAACAAGAAACAAACCTGTGGGTATTAAGTCACTGAGATGTGGGGGTTGTTTGTTATCCGCTCAAGCCTAGATGATCCTGACAAGTACACAAAGATTTACATCACATGGAATTCCTTGTAGCATCACTTATAACAGTAGAACTTTAAAAACAATATTAAATGTCAAAAAATAGGAGATGGTCAGATAAATTATGGCCAGTGGTATAATGCTGTAACAAATACTTTAAAACAAATAAAACTGATAGGTTGAAGCTCTCTAGAAGCAATGGGAACATTCTCACGACAAAATATTGAGGGAGAAAAACAGAATATTAAAGGATTCATACAGTATGATTACATTTTTATTTAAAATTATTGATATAAACTCAGAGAAAAAACAAAGCACAAACACCACAATGTTAGTAGTGGTCATGGCAGTGAAATAACACGAAATTAAGGATCCA
This sequence comes from Pteropus vampyrus, assembly GCF_000151845.1. NCBI lineage: Eukaryota > Metazoa > Chordata > Mammalia > Chiroptera > Pteropodidae > Pteropus > Pteropus vampyrus. The sequence continues at coordinate 15,151 of NW_011889250.1, forward strand.
AAACCTAAAAATGGCCATAGGAGAGTTTGTAAGAGGGATCATTCAGGGAGAGCTGAAAGATGTTATTTCTTATAATATGGAAAAGATAAGTAAGACTATTTTCCAAAACCACAACATCGGGCAAGTGGGAATAAGTAACGACTGGTTGTGGGAAAAAATGTTTTATTGAGCAAATATACCCATTACTTGCAAAATCATTTTATGGGGCACAGTGACATCTTACTCCTTTATTTTCCTTTATTTTCACTGACATTTACCCTAGTATCAGGCTACAGTCTGGTTGGTCATAGCTGAGGGAGAAAAATAAAGGCAAGGTGACTATTTAAATATGCAGATGAATGGCAAGAGTATTCTCATAGCTGCTACATTAAAATCAAGACTTGAGGTGTGGGTAACTAGATGTGCCTATAACAGCATGAACAACTTGGACTTGCCATCCCCAGAGGTTTGAAAAACATATCAAACTTTGACTGTCCAGGAACAGCATGTGCTTAGGAGGTGTTGGCTTGCAGATACATAGGAACATTCTGAAATTATTAGGGCCCATTCCAGGAATGACAGGGGAGTGGAGACAAGCTGGAGCATCATGTTTTTGGAACTGGCCATCAGGCTGATTAAAGAATGCTCTCGTGTCTCAACAACAAATTAAGAGTTCCAATGATTTCAACTGTTTCCCTTTCTGTGGATGTCGCTCGAGCTACGAAAAAACTCTCTCATCTCTGTGGGTTTTCCCAGAGGTAACCACAGAGAAATTCCATTTCTCAGCACAGTTTGAACTGGAATGATGCTCACATAGTTGCTGATAAACCTTTTTCAGGGACTAAAAATTCTGTTGTGTGACACCTATGGCTCCTGAATGTCACAAGCAGGGAAGTTGTTACTGCCCTCTTCCACTGGCAGGAGTGACAGTCGATATATTCACTGTGAGCTCAAAGGAATGCCAATGATGACAGTGTTTCATAGGACAACTCCCTGAACATATGTGAGAGGGGAGTGAGCAGAGGGAATTGAGGAGTGGTAGGAGAAGGAAATTTGAGTCCGATTCATTATTAGGCTCAAGATGTAGCAAATTAATAATTTGGACCTGTCATTTGTTTATTTACTGGGGTAAATTTTTATTTAACCCTTACTATGTGACAGGCCTTACTCTGGCCACTGGGGACAAATATGGATTCTACAGTCATGAAGTTTACCATCTAATGGAGGGTACAGATATTTAAAAACAAACATAAAAGGGGTGGCAGAAGAGGAAGGCTGTAGAGGCAATCACTGAACTGAGTCTTTAAGATAAGCAAAAGCAAATGGAAATACTTCATAAGTCAAACCAAGGGCATGGGCTTGAGCAAAGTCTGCCACTGACTACCAGAAGGAGTTGATGGGTTGTGAAACGCCTCTGGAATGGGGAACACTACAGAGCCTCACCACAGAACCTCAAATTTCTTGAACCATGGTAGGTCTTGGTGGAAGCTTCACTCAGCGTCAGATTTTCAGATGATTCTCCCAAGAGCAATTTAATGGCAGTTCCAATCAAATGTGTCAGATTGGCTTTTCAATACAGAGTTTGAAGTGCACAAGATTTATCTGGAGTAACACTTGTGAGATAAAGAGGAAAGGGAGCAGAAGTGTGTAGAGGAAAACAGCCCTAATACTATGATGCAAGCCCGTCACCTCTGACAGAAGAGGGAGAAAGAAGGAGAATTGGGTAAAGGGAGTCTCGAACTACAGTGCGAATTGGAAAAAGTCTTAACCAGTCCACAGATAGCTCCACACAGAGATAGATTACAGAAGTTCCATAATGGGAAGAAATGACCAGACTCTATTGTCCCACTGTCTTTAGGGTTTGGCTTGGGGCTGCCTAAGGAGAACGTGGCCCCAGCTTAAACGCTGCAGTGGATCCCAAAGGCGATGAAGGTGGAGGCTATCAGCTTACTGCACTTCTTACAGCTGATAGCACAGGCTTGCTTGAAGGCAGAGACAAACAGCACCTCTCCATGGCTACCACACAGTGCCACATGGCTTTTTAGCAGTAGAGGTAAAAACAACAACAACAGCAGCAAAAGCAGGCCATCACTTGCAGAACTGGGGAGAAGAGATAATTCAGAAAAATTTAACTAAAAAAATGTTTAAAAAAATAACTAAATCAGAATTTAGTCTATAGTTCTTTGGGATACAATTCTCCATGGGTCTTTGGCAACTCTGCACGAATGAAGAACAAGGTTCTGACTGTCGTTTGTTCCGGACTATCTGTGCAAATGTTCCTGGAAGAGAGAAAGAGTGTCTTCCTCTGAAACAAATGGCAGGCATACTTACTGCTCAGTGTAAAGAAGATAAGACCACCATGCAGAACAAAAGTGTTCCCAAAGTTTGGGCTTTTTCTGTAATGTATGTGCAAATATCACCTGACCCTCAGACCAAGGAAATTTGGAACGCCTGTGGGAATTGGGGCTCAGGAAACCAGTATAAAAACACTGATCCTCTGGAAGCTGTGATAGCTGCAACAAATTGTCATTTGTCCCTGACTCGGGAGTTTCCTGTCCTCTGCAAGCTAACTTGTCAGCTTGCAAGGAGGGGAAAACCTCAGACCCTTTATAGTTCTTGTATGGGCAGACTTAGTGGGAGAGAAATTATCATGCATAGATGAGAACATCAAGGCCGAGAAGGCTCTGAGGCTTTTCAGGAAAATAACTGGGGTATAAATGGTGGAGGAGCATTTCTGTCCCTGGGGAGGCCATGTTCCAAGGAGGCTATCTGCAGGACCTCTCCCCATGGGCCAGGTTGTTGTAAAAATCCCATTTCCTAGATCAGATTGTGGAAAAGGAGAGGCTTTGGAAAGCAACAGCCACCTTGATGACCTGTCTAGAAATAACTAATATTTGTTTTAAATAACAGTGAAAGGCTGTCATAGGATCTTATTTCTGGAGTTATTTATAGGCTTCATATGACAACCTAATGAGATGGATCACATTTTAATGCTGCAAAGCTTTTGGTCATAAGATAGTCTATCATAAAGGTCAACGTTTTCCTGGAGGGAACTTGCCCCCTCAGGCACTTGGAGCACAGGTGGCACTTAATAAGCACTCTGGGAACATTAACAAAGCCCCATTTCCCAAATGTCAGAGGGGAACGAGCCAAGGAATGCAGCTTCCTGCCAGCCCGAAGCCACGTCAACCTTGAGCTCTTGGCCCAGCCCCAGCACTCCATAAAAGTTTGTTTCTCCTCTTAAGTTTCAACATCATCAGTTATCACTGATCTCTGCCAACGCAGGGCCGTGAGGGCCTAACAGTCCAGCCCCACAGACAGTGCAAATCACCATCTCTGCGTGGGTCTGGAATGAATTTTCACACTTGGCTTCTAAGCACTGGTATGCCAAGGATCCCACCCCTCTGGAAGATGGGTCTCTTTTCTCTCAGACACACACCATCCCTTACAACAGTTCCCCTCTCTGCAACACATGTCTCTTCTGCGTGTCCAGCCGTCCAAGATGAATTTCCTTCAATTCTACCCAACTCACTTTTCTATTCCCTAAAACAATGCTGGAGAGCAGGTGAGGCAGGGGTCTGGGTTTAAAAGGTCTCCTTCATAGACGTTGGGTGGGGAAGAATGGCCTCCAGAAGAAGACTAAATTACCAGTGGATGGGAATCTTAATAAATAACACTTGGCCACCAAAATCAAGAAAACAAGTAGCAACAATATTGGCCTAAATTTGAATAGTTTATAGTGTTTTTCAAAATTGTATTTTTAGTTAATACCATAGATTTCCTTTATGGTTATTATTATTATATATATATTTTTTTACTTTTAGGTAATTGTTAAGGAGTTTCCCCAATGTTACAATCTTGCAAAACTTTAATGTACTATCATAATCAGAACATTGACACTGAGACAGTCCAGCTATCATATTCAGATTTTCCCATTTTTAAATGTATTCATTTGCATGTGTGTGTGTTTTTGGTTGTGCACGACTTGCCACATGTGTACACTGGTGTGTTCACCAACACAGCCAAGATAGTAAGCATTTCCCTCCCCAAAGGTCCCTGCTGCTGCCTATTTATAATGGCATCTACCACTTACCTCCCTCCAATTAATTAATAGATTTTCATCTTAAAAGTAAAATATGTTAGTGAAAATGTAAAATGGTATAACCACTCTGAAAAACAGTTAGGCCATTTCTTATAAAATGCAGTATGCAGCTTCTTTCCATACAACCCAGAAATTGTGTGCTTGAGCATTTATCCCAGAGAAATGAAACTCATGTGCTCAAAAAAATCTATGCATGAATGTTTAAAGGAGCTTTCTTTGTAATAGTCAAAAACCGGAAACAACCCACCTGTCCTTCAATGGGAGAATGGTTAAACAAACTGTGGCCCATCCACACCATAGAATTTTTCTGATGACCCAATTCCGGGAAAATGAGGCCTGGAGAACTGAGAATAAAGCATGTAATTCTCTTACACCAGGTGGTATCCTACAATTCAACTCGCTTCTGACACTATCTACTGAAGAAAGCATCCAACTCCCCAGATTAAGGGCTCAGTCCCACAAGATTGCCCCCCTATACACACACACACTTAACACACCAGTCATAAATCCGAATTGTTACTTGTGCTTCTGACCCACTGGCTATAAATCAGATGTTCCTACTACCCCTCCCTGTGTTTGATTAATTTGCTAGAGCTGCTCATGGAACCCAGAGAAACATTTTATTTAATTTACTCAACTTACTTAACTGGATTATCAATTTACTATAAAAGAATATAACTCAGGAACTGCCATACCTGCATAAGGCAAGGTATGAGAGCTTCCACGCTCTCTCCCAGCATGCCACTCTCCCCGTGTCTTCACATGTTCAGAAGCTCTCCAAACTCTGCCTTTTGGATTTTCATAGAGGCTTCATTACAGAGTCGTGATTGATTAAATCACTGACCGCTGATGGCTGATTCAACCTCCAGCCCTTCTCCCCTCCCCAGAGGTCGGGGGGGTGAGACTGAAAGGACTTTGTTGCTTCTCCTGGGAACCAACCCCCATCCTGAAGTGAAATCCAAAAGTCATTTCTCTCACATAAAATACACTTTTGCCACTCTCATCACTCAGGAAAGTCCACAGGTTTTAGGAGCTCTGCGCCCGAAATAGGGACAAAGACCAAATACATATTTCTTACTATAAATTGCAATATCACACCACGTGATACTATGCAGCAATGAAAAGTAATAAATTATTGGTCCATAAAACAACTTAGATGAATCTCTAAGAAATTATTCTGATTGAAAAAAGCCAGTACCAAAAAGGGTGCATACCATATGATTCCATTTTTATAACATTCTTGAAGTAGAAGGATTTTCAAAGTAGGCAGAGATTGCTTTTGACCTGATTTTCATCACAGCTTTGGAGAAGAGTATGCCTTTGCAGTTACAGCAATTAACTGGTGGTCCCAAAATGAAGGCTAGGGGGCTACAGAGGCATTTGATTTGCCCCCTTAGCCTGTTTCCTTCCTATTGCTCAAAAAATATATAGCTAGTATCAAGCCTGGGTAAGAAATTAAAAAGCATAAAACAAGTGTAAGACCCAACTGTGGTATTTGTATTATGCGATTAACCTGGATTAAACATGACCATGCCTGAATTATCTTTCCCAGAACCCTCTTCTATGTTGTAGAGTTGGTCAGAAGAGGGATTTTGCCTGAGATTTGCAAGGTAGAAGCAGAAGCAGCTATTGCTCCCTGAGGTCATGATGGCTTTCTGTGGTGACAGTCATGCTCCACATCCCCGACTCTGCTTCCAGCTCTCTTCCTGGCCCCATCAGCCTATACTGTACACTAGAGGTAGTGGCATGCCGTAGGTTTCTCTGCCAGCTGTCAAAATGCCTTTACACCTCTGACCCATCGACCTGAGCCACACTCAGGACAGCTGGTCAGTGATTTTCGCAACACCTTCAACACTCCTTCCAGCCCCGCCCCCCGACCTGCAGCCTTTCCCATTTTCGCAAGGTCAGGCCCCAAAAAGGGCTTCTTTGTTTCATGTCACTTACTGTGCTCTAGTCTCCTGACAGAACCCAGCTCTGACAGCCAACAGACCCCTCAGGACAGGCTGTGGTCATGACTCAGGACAGGGAGACCTCTGAGGAGAAGAGGCAGGAATTCCAAGAGTTATGAAGACAGGCATTCCAGAGAAAGGGAGATGTGCTCAGACTGGGAGGGAACAACACACAAGACACGAGCCTTTATTACATGATTCCATGTACTCTGTGGAGGGCCCAAAGCCATAGAAGGGGGTAGTGGTAGCGGGGCCTATGGTGGCCCTGGCAAGGGAGGGCTGCAGGGGCCCAGCCTAGAGGAGACTGGCCAGGTGGTGATGCCTCTGGGAACTGGCCATCCTGCAAATAAACCCTCTGGCCCTGCCTGGCTGAGCAGCGGCGAAGATTGGCTACTATGTCAGTGAGGCACCTGTGCACGGAAGGCCGATGACATGAGCAATTGCCACAAGGAGCCACAGCAGTGGCAGCAGTGGGTGATGGAGTCCGAGTTGCAGCTTCGGGCCAACTGAGGAGATGAGAAAGAGGTGGCTGTGCCTCCGGGATGCCTGGGTAAACCCAGAGACCACACAGCACAAAAGAGGGGCCAAAGTAGCTGGTTTTCTTGGGCCTGGGGCAGTGTTGAGGAAAGTGCTTGGTCAGGCTTCTGCTATGGACCTCCCAGGGAGCCCACAGAAGGCCTCCCAGAATCATCCAAAGGAGGCAACCTGTATCCAGCTGCCCCAGTCCCCCTGCTTGACAGTCCCCAGAGGTACTTTACATTGTGCTGGCAGATAGCTCATCTCCAAGCCAACCCAGACACCATTCATTCTCCTGGGTGATCTGAGCAAACACTTCCCCTTGTAGGATGCCAGGCCACCCCCTCTTCTGGGGAAGCAACCCAGCTGCCTTCCATCACACTGTTTATACCCCTCAGGTGCATCTGTGTGCATGTCAGCTCACATCCTGGGGGTCTTCCAAGCAGAATGGAAGCTTCAAAGGGCAGGAGTTCTGCGCTTAGACTTTTTCTATCGCCCAGGACTTGTGCGTGTCTCACCCATGCCAGGTGCAGCTAAGCATTTTCTGACCGTTCCGGCCTGCTGATAAAGTGACCTTCAAACTTTAAGAATTCTGTTGGTTTAACCTGTGTATTAGCAGGCTTCTTCAGAGAAACAGAACCAGTAGGATGTGTATAGAGAAAGCGGCAAAGAGGTCCACTATAAGAATTGACTCACATAATTATGGAGGCTGGCAAGTCCCAAGATCTACATGATGAGTTGGCAAGCTGGAGACCTAGGAGAGCTGATTTAGTTCCAATGGCAATGAAGGTAAAAAGATGATGTCCTAAGTCAAAGGCTGTCAGGCAGGAAGAAGTCTCTCTTATCCTTGGGAGAGACAGCATTTTTGTTCTGTTCAGACCTTCAACTGATTGGATGAGGCTCACTCAGATTCGGGAGGGCAATCTGCTTTTCCCAGTCCATCAATCCAAATGCTAATCTCATCAGACAGCACCCTCACAGACACACCC
>NW_011889250.1:23712-27524 GCF_000151845.1 Pteropus vampyrus
TTTCATGGCCAGGCTCAAGAATGTTCTAAGCTGTAAGTCACTGCTGACACCACTGTGGAACACCTGGGTCAGAATTTCCCGTGCACTTGACAGACCCATTGCCAGTCTCCCCAGGCCTCCTCAAAGCGGAGCCGATCCCGGGAATGCCGACAGACAAGGGGGCCCTGCTCAGCTCACATTCCCAGAACACAAAACAGAAGTCAATTCCCAAACTTAAAGGAAGGATTTTCACTTGATTTCCAGGCTCCTTGTTTTAAACAATTGACTCAGAAAGGAAATGACTTGGATTCTCACCTCCTACATTGGTTCTGTGAACAGAAGGGGCCGGGTGTGGATCAGGCCTCATGGATGAGGATGGTGACTCACCAGCTGGTGGGGCCCTTCCGCAGTGCAGAAATCAGTCATGAAAACAAAGACAGTTGGTTCCATCCGGTGACTGATGGTGCCACAAACAAGTCAGCGAAAACAGCTACGAGTGAACATCAACTCCTTGTGTTATGTGATCCTGCAGAGCCGAGAGAGTGACTCACTTTACTGTCCCAAGTTCAAAATCCCAACTTGGTCGGGGGAGGAGAGAGGAGGAGAAAGAATGGATTCAAATTGTCCAGTCTTACTGGACACATGTCCAGTGTTTTCCCTTTCCAGGAGAGCCCTAGTGACCAAGACCCAACTTTAGTCTCTTCCTCACTTACCTGCCCCAGCTCTCAGCGAACAATAATGAGCACATTCCAGTTCATGTTTAAATTACCCAGAGTAAAAATGAGGGAAACAAATGGCCTTTGACCTACTGTTAGAGGAAGAAGCTGAAAGCATGATGAAGTCCCGACAAATTCAATTTCCCCAAGAGATGAGAACAAAGATGGCTGCAGTTCTTCTGAGTACAGGTGTTTTCATTTGTTCCACACAATTTGATTTGTAAGTTGGCATATGTTCAGATAGAACTTTCCGATTAAAATGGACTAAATTTATGACTGAAAGGCAAGCTTGTGCTTAGAAAACTCTTTACAAAAGGCCCTCTCACCACGATGCTCACATGACTCTGAGGACACCGTGGCCTGGTTGAGCTTTCCAGAACTGACTTTGTCACCATTTGGACCTCCTGGACAGCTGCAGCCAGGACTCTTCAAGGAATGAGATGCTATTGCAGAGGAAGGACAACAGAAGGAATGAAGGAATGACACCATCCTTACTCTTCCCTCCCCAGATCAGGCGAGTCCTGTGGTTCTGGGGCCTTCGATACAGTCCCCAAAACTCAAGATTCTACTCAAATACTTGAAACAAGTTTAAAGAAAGTGTTGAAATTTCAACAAGATTCCACTAGGCCAAAACTCTTGTTTCCTAACCTGGAGACTGGAAAAGTGCAGAGGGAAAGAGACTAACACAGTGATGAAGCAAATCAATTAAGTGAAACAAATACACACTGCATCAGCCAGAAGCCCGAGCTACAGCCCCTCAGGCCAGAGGGTCCAGGTGACCACAGCTGAGCTGCTGTGTAGGGACAGGAGCCTGGCTCAAAAGAGAGATTCAGAGCAATCTGGCTTTCTTTGCTGTGAAGCATCAGGACACTACATCTCTATTTTTAGAGGTTGGCATTTAAAAGGTCAAGTGCCTTCTAAAGTGTTTATTTTTCTCTTCGTTGTTTGTGCTCTGATTGAAATGACATCCCCTCACTGCTTCCCGCACGTCCTAACTGCCCCAGCTGTACTTGGTACAGCTCATTTTTAACCTGCATTGCTAACGAAGCTTGAAATTAACAGCATTTGTGGTTTTGTTTATTTCTTAATCTGACTCCAACCCTGACTCCAAGAACCACAAAAGTGTGGTGGCCACTGCGGAAAAGCGTGGTGCTCTCCCTGCAGTAACAGAGTGCACCCCACCAGGACTTCACAGACTCACCAGCTCTCCCATGAGTACAACTGGACCCCCAACGCTATGGCCCTGGGCCCCTGATCCTTGCAGTAAGTCCACAGTGTGTATGCAGGGGCTGCCCTGATTCCCGGGCCCATCTGTGGGCCTTATCTGTCTCCTGTCACCTCTTTCTCTGGGCTTCTCTGCTCATCACTGTGTCACAGAACTTCTTCCACTGCTGCCTCTCTCCCAGGGTCATTTGGGCACAGGTGAAGTGCCCCCACCCTGTAATGCCTCAAAGCAGAGCAAATACTTGGCTGTAGTGTTTACCACAACCTTAGCCAGACTCCCTGGTAACAAGCAGAATTCACCACCAAGAGGGAAAAGCACACCCTGCTCCACAAATGCCCTCTCCTCTGGTCCTACAACCCCACTCCAGCCACCAGCTAGCAGTGGCCCAGTCCAGCCACCTCCCATAAGAATTGGTTCCCCTCTCTAAGGTCCAGGCCTACCCATCCCTCTCGAGACCACATTTCCACAGAAAACACAATCAGGACAGCTCTGCCCCAGAGCCCCAACGGTGGAGTGAGGCGCTGTCAGATTTTCCCACACAACTTTGAAGATGGGCTGCTACTGTCTGATAACCTAGAGCCTGAGGCTATGGTGTTCTGTGCACACCAGGCTGCCAGCATCACACCTCCAGGAGGAGAGAACTAGCTAAAACTCTCCTCTAGCAAGATCCTTGAATTCTTGGCCTGGAAAGACAAACTGCACTTAGCTCATTTCCTCCACTCTCCAGAGCCTTCTCTGCAAGACAGCTCCAGCTCTTGCCCAGGAGAGGGCAGGGCAGTTGAAAGTGGAAATCATGGTGGGCAAATAAAGTGCGTGTCCTCACACCCGGCTCTGGTCAGATGTCCAGGTGTCCAGCTCGGGAGGAGCCACCCTCTCTGCTTGGTGCATCTCCATCTCCATCTGCAAAGCACCACAATTCAGACATCCCCCCAGAGGGGTGTCAAAGCGGACAAGCAAGGCAGCACATCTCGAACCAGAACACGGTGTTTTTCAGGAGTTCTCACCATGGAGCTGTGTCCAAAATAAAACATAAATAAAAGCTTGGTACGTTCTCTTCTCGAGGAACATCCACTCCCTTTTCCCCTTAATCTGTCCTCCTTTCTCTTCCCTCCTCGCCCCTCCAGGCTTTCTTTTTGCCCCATCTACTCCCCACCTCCTGCCAGTCCTGGTCCAGCTGCCCAGGCCTTTTCTCAGCCTGGCCTGGTACTCCCTGCCCCCTGAGCCCTCTGACCCCATGCCTGGGGCCCCACTCACTGCAGACACAACAAGACAGATGTAAAGTGACAGGTGAGCTTCAGAGGTGACTACTACACTGTGCTGAGGCCTCACGTAAGACCACAGGACCCAGCACACTTGCTCCTTGTTCCCTCAGGGTTACTTTTCCCCTTTGCCCACTCTCTCCTCTTGCACACACATGCTCTCACTCTCTTTCGGAGAGTAAGTAAAAGCAAGCAGGCAGTGACTCCCTAGTTATCCCTTCAGTCTCTGACGTGCTTGCATCTGGACGGCATGGCCGTGGAGCCTGGATACTCAGAGGAAGGTCCCTGCTACCCCACCAAGGCATGGCCCTCGGGTGATGGACCGCCCTCGACCCCACACACACACACCTGCTCAGTAAATTCTTGCTTTTTTTACATCTTTATTTTCTCCTCTCTACCGAGTCATTCCAACAGTAAGGAACATGCTCTAGTATGTTAGCAGATTTTTTATTTTTAGTTTTTCTTGACCTTGTATCCTCCTTCATCAACAATCCCATTTCCCTGTTTCCCAGCACAAAGAAATCAAAGTACTGTCTATAAAAAACATTGGCACTTTCTCTGCCTTTCAGTTTCTGCTCAATCCTCTCCCATCCTGATGTGGTGAACTTCATCCCTGGAATTGCTGCTAATCAC
>NW_011889250.1:28989-30585 GCF_000151845.1 Pteropus vampyrus
AGCATGGAATCTAGGAAAGTGGGCATTCAGCACAGGAGAGATGCAAATGCGACCCTTAAACTGATGATGAAATAAGGCCCCAGGACAAAAGGCCGTAGGTCTGGACACCAACCAGACCAGATGGAGCCAGAGGAAGAGGCTTTCTGAGAGACAGATGAGAATAATAAAAACCTGGAGGGTTTAAATCCAGTGAAAAAGTATCGCAGGTCTAGTGAACAATTCAAGAATGAATGAGCGATAAGTACGTGTAAATTAAGCAATTTTAAACGAGAATGAGGCAATTATTTATTCCTGGGAAATTCAAAAGTTACATAAGCAAGGAAATGTATAACTGGGAACAACAATGTAACACTGTGAACAACATTTTGGAATTACAACCATGTAAAAATAGCGAAGATTGATGCGGTCAGAATTACTTTGTTAATATGCTGAGAGCCAAAGCTTCACTTTCCAAAACAATTGGTCAATAAATAATATCTACAACTGAAAAATAAAGAAATAGCAGTATCTGTGATGGGAGTCAAATATCACCTGTGGCCGTAGAAGGAACTGAAAAGGGCTAACACCAGGAGTGAGACTCAGAGATGGGGATATGGGACAGGAAACTACTCTCCAACCTGGTGAAACTTTTAAATTCAATTAAATTAACAATTAAAAAATGAGCTAGAGCAGTATAGCACAAAAGCCCCCTCTACAGAATTTTGAAGGGAAGAGATGAGCAAAATGAATTGGTAAATGGTAGGGTGTGGAGAAATTATATGTGAATCATAAGTATTTGTTTTATATTTGTTACATTCCTTAAGCATTTTATCTCATTAGTTTAGAAAAGCAGTTCCCAAACTGAGAAGATGACACTCAGGTAGGTCCCAGACTTAAGGAATTCTGAGAAGACAGGCTGGCCAGTGGTTCTCTGAACAGCTTTGGTGGGCATAGTAGGAAATGATGGGTGATTAAGTGGTTATCCCGGCCATTTCCAAATGCCCACCCAGACTCTGTGATCTGCCACAAGCCAAGAATGCTTTCCCTGTCAACATGGCTCTTTCTACTTGCCTCACTCAAGTCTCTGCTCATTACTCCTGGACCTAATCATTTATAGTCAATGAGTTACCTCTTCAACGTTAATTTCTAAAACATTTCCTATATCATTTTAATATACAATGGCATTTCATTTCTATTAAGGACTTGTTAAGATATATGGACTATGTAATGTAGTGATCTAATGCTAATACTTTCTTATAAATTGGTAGACTAAAGTGTCACCTGCAATAATGTTACTCTTGATGAGCTCAGACCACCATCTTCCATTTGTCTCCTCTTTTGTTTCAAATAAATTTTTAATTTTGGAGTGACTTTATATTTATAGAAGAACCACAAAGATGATACAGAGAGTCCCTGTGCATCTTTCACCCAGCTTCTCCTGTTGGGAACACCTAACAGAACCATAATGCACTTGTCAAAACTAACATATTAACATAACTATTAAGTAAACTCCAAACTTTATTCTGAGGTTACCGCCAGTTTTTTCCACCACTGTTTTTCTCTGTTCCAGGCTGTAGTTCAAGACACCACATTGCATTTTCTATTCCCTCCTTTTCA
>NW_011889250.1:31460-34975 GCF_000151845.1 Pteropus vampyrus
AGAATTCTGTGAGTGTGCAGTAGGTTTGGAATAAAGAAGGTGGTGGCTGTAAAAGTGAGGTTCTGTTGTCTGTTCTTCAGGGAAGAGTTTTAAGAGGTGGATCAGGCTCTGACCCTGAGGAACTCCCAGCAGCCTGTTTTGATGTTCCTACATCTGTCTCTGGTGGGAGTAAATTGAAGAAAATTTGTGTGAGGCATTCTTGGAAAGACTTTCCAAAGGAAAGGAAAGTGAACAGAAAGTTAGATGCTGGACCATCTCTGATCCCTAGGGATCATGGTGATCATAAAAGTATGGAATTATAACCTGCCTATGCTATCAAAGTGTGGAGATACCCACTGCTGGAAGAAAACCATGGTGCCACACCCTGCCGCCTGTCAAAGCAGAAAGCAAACACGAGATGGAAGCATGCCCTAGTCTCAAGAAAAAGAATGAACCTGACAGTTTCCATGCAGACTGACATGGGGAATGGAAGAAAAGCACAGGTGAGCACTGAGCATCACATGGTGGGTTCAGGCATCCACACAGTTGCCAGTTAAGTCCCGAACCTTGATTTCTAGACCTAAAAGCAACATTGAGATTCCCGAAAAGGGAGTTCTTAACTTCCCTCTTATTTCCAGTAAGCTCCACCTCAAAACCAGAGATACTCTTTGAAATTTGAAATACTGTCATTTAGGAGGAGTAAAAGGAGGAACTTTGCGGAGCAGGCAGAAAACATGTATTGCCAGCATTCTCCAGCATTCTGAAATAAAGGGACTCTTCCTAAGGAAGATTTAGACCCTCCCTTGGTAGAAATGCCTTTTTAATTAGGCTGATTTACAGGTCTGTTGCAAGTATGCTGCAAAGCTCTTAAATCATGGGTAGATTCTGCTGGGTTGGAGAGAGATCAGTGCATTGTAGACCACAACTCACTACTGACCACAAGTGATGTCTGGGAAGACCCTGCTTCCCCAAGGACTGGCACCACTGTGGAAGCCCACTCATTTTTTGGGTAATTTCAATAGTCACTTATTAAATACCCAAATAGTAATGAACTGTGCAGGATAATGGGCCTCTGAGACAAGGTAGCTGCCCTACAAATGAAACTTTCCTCTGTGGTGCTGTGATGGTAGACACATGATATGATGCACAGGTCCATTTGACACAAAGAGTGAGCCCTAATGTAAACTGTAGACCTGAGTTAATAATGTATCAACATTAATTATAAAAAATGGATCGCTCTAATGAAGATGTTGATAAGAGGGGAAACTGAGTACGTGAACCTTATGTACTATCTTATCAATTATTCTGTAAATCTAAAACTCTACTTAAAAAAATAAACTGTCAGAATCTGTTGATGGCAAAAATGAGGGGAAGAAATATGTGTATTCAGAGCCCATTTGCACATAATATGTCTGAAAAGTTTCTGAGTGGCTGGTGGTAAAGCTGAGAGGTAATTATTTTTCCATTCCTTTCAAATTATGAACCAAGTTCATGCAGTACCTATTCAATAATATATATAATTTAATATTCAAAAACAATAATATAAAAGTTAAAATAAAATTGTTCAATAACTTAAGTAGAAGCAAAGTACTGGGGAGAAAGAAGCAAAGCAGACAAACCTAATTGAAGGAACAGGTGAACCCTGCAATCAACCTTCGGATGTGTTTGGTTGGTTATAGTTTTTATTCTTACTAAAATATTGGTAGATTCCAAATGAAAGTGCAGGTATCCAACTTCTGAGCAACAACACAGTGGCTATATAGTAATAACTGGGTTATAGGACAGTTATTACTATATAGTAATGGGGGCCAAGGAGTGGCTGCCCCTTTAGACATAGCAATTGTGTCCAATTTGCCACCAGTCTCCCTGTTGTCTTAAATCGAGTCTCCTCTCTCATTACAGAGCCTCTGGTATTGTTGTAAGCATGCACATTTCCGCCGCTGGAGATAACTTTGGGTCAGCCAACTCTTCTCTTTTCATGAAATGTGCCCGTTTTGGTTGTGGAAGACCTCCAGCCATGGTGCACAATGACGCAACATGAGAAATGCTCAACAGAGGCAAAGATGCTGCTCCCCTGGCTTACCTCAATCCACAAATTTCTAAACACATCTCAAAAAGCTAAAAAACAAAACAATTAACAAGGAGTTGCAAGTGAAGAGCCCGAGATTGTGGGGACAGTTGAGGACTGGTTATTACGTTGTTGTTGTTGTTGTTATTGTTGTTGTTGTTGTTTTTATTGTTTTATGTTTTAATGAGGAAAAATGTCCAAAACTCCTGTTCATGGAGCATGTTATTTTGTGGCAACAAAAAGCCAAAGTTTCCAGCTTTGCTTCTCGACAGCTTTTTAAAATGTTATAAAACACATCATTAGTTGTTTCTTTCCCTCATATATTCAAATGCAGTAACAGCTCTAACAACATTTTAAATTCTCAGCAAAGAGTTACGGGACCAACACAAACAGCTAAATGTCCTCTGCTCAAAGCTTCCTTGAAATGTCAAGTGCTCTTATGGCTTTATGGAAGTGGCACAAAAGTAACACTTCCAGCTGCAGTGGCTGAGGCCCTTTGAGGACATAATTCAATCCCTGTAGAGAGGTGATGCTGGTGAGTGCTCTCTCGCAGTGTGGCACCTCCAGCTCTGAGTGTCGCTATGTAGCTTTTTCTTAGGGTGCCACTCTGTTTTTCTCCATTTAGCAGAAAGGGTATATTCACTTAGCTTCCAATGTTATTAGTAGAACACAAGCCCAACAGAAAATAGGAATTACTTTCTCCTGCAGCCTATGTCAAAGGACCCGGGGGGTCATCTGGGATGAGTGCTGGAGAACACATCATGGGCTCCTGCCTTTCTGTCCCTAAAAAGCTCTAGAATCTATATGGCCTTCTATGGCAGTCTGACAAGGGAAGTTTCAAAAAGGTCAGAATATAGTACCTTATGGGATTTGTTGCAAGCACAGTAATTACTGAGACTACAAAGGGAAGAGGCTTGAGAAAGGCAGCACGTCTTTCACCCTCCCTGATGAGTGAGCATGTGGCAATTACATACCAGAACTTCCCAATTTTAGCAATATTGTCATGGACACGAGCCATAGCCACCTCCAGTCACTGTGTCTCTCCTCAGGGCTGCCTCCAACCACAGGAGCTTGTTCAGCTCATATGCCAGGATTGGTCCACGTAAAATCCTCCGCCAAAAAGGGGTGGATAAACACCTAGCTTCCCTGTCCCTCGCTGGGGCAGTCCTGAGAATATTCAGCAGGGTCCATCAGAGGGTCTTCAGCAGGAACGAGCCCCTATCACCCACCTGCAGCAGTGACCTGATTATTAACCCATATTTCACTGGGCTTTCCTTCTCACATTTACCTCTCCCACTCGTGTTTCTGGGGGTCAGTTCCCAAATAACTTGTGCCAAAGTTCTTATCTCAGGGGCAGCTTATGGAAAAAAACAAACTAAGGTTCAAGCTTCTAGCTAAGGAAGATTCTTCATCCTCTGCTACCTATAAATTTTTTGGTTTAGTTTAGTTTTTAAGAATTAAGGAAAAA
>NW_011889250.1:35025-44994 GCF_000151845.1 Pteropus vampyrus
TGTCATGGACACGAGCCATAGCCACCTCCAGTCACTGTGTCTCTCCTCAGGGCTGCCTCCAACCACAGGAGCTTGTTCAGCTCATATGCCAGGATTGGTCCACGTAAAATCCTCCGCCAAAAAGGGGTGGATAAACACCTAGCTTCCCTGTCCCTCGCTGGGGCAGTCCTGAGAATATTCAGCAGGGTCCATCAGAGGGTCTTCAGCAGGAACGAGCCCCTATCACCCACCTGCAGCAGTGACCTGATTATTAACCCATATTTCACTGGGCTTTCCTTCTCACATTTACCTCTCCCACTCGTGTTTCTGGGGGTCAGTTCCCAAATAACTTGTGCCAAAGTTCTTATCTCAGGGGCAGCTTATGGAAAAAAACAAACTAAGGTTCAAGCTTCTAGCTAAGGAAGATTCTTCATCCTCTGCTACCTATAAATTTTTTGGTTTAGTTTAGTTTTTAAGAATTAAGGAAAAATAAGCAAACAAATATTATCAAATTAGAATGGGCTACATCCATGTGAACCAATTAGTTTAAAATCATTCAAAATATAGACTAGCAGAAAAACAAACCAATAATAGGAATGCAAATTCAGAGATGACAACTGGTCCTGACCCTATTGACTGGGAAGCTAAAATTTCCTTTTGGTCTGCAATAGTGACAAGCCTGGAACAATTCAGAAAAGGACATGACATTTGAAATCAAAGAAGCAAAAAGAACTACATTTGATGCAAGTGCAGACAATATGAGGCAACCAATGACATGTGTCATGGCCATAGAAATGATGCATAACTTTTGTTATTAGGAATTAGATTTTATGCATAAAATTGTTATTAAGACAGTCATATTCTCACATTGAAAATTACATGTTACCTAAACCTTACACCTCCTACAAATATTAACTCAAGATAGATAACAGACTCAAATGCAACATGTACATATGTGAAACTTAAGAAAAAACATAGAAGAAAATCTTTAGGATTTGGGGCTAGGCAAATACTTCTTAGACATGACACCAAAAGGGTGGTCCATGGAAGAAAAAAGTTGACAAAATGGTCTTTATCAAAATTAATAACTTTTACTTTGCAAAAGACCCTGTGAAGAGGTTGAAAAGACAAGCTAGAGATTGGGGAAAATATTCAAAAACCACACATCCACCCAACAGAGGACTTTTATCTAGAATATATAAAGAACCCTCAAAATGCAACTATAAAGAAAAATAACAATCCATTTAGAAAACAGACAAATGACATAAGACATTTTATCAAAGAGGATGTCAAATAAGCACATGAAAAGATGTTCAACATTATTAGCCACTAGGAAAATGCAAATCTATCGGAATGGCTAAAATAGAAAATAGTGATGATACCAAATTCACAATATCAGAGAAGAGATCCCTCATATATTGCTGGTAGAAATAAATGGAAAATGGTATAGCTGCCCTGGAAAACAGTTTGGTAGTTACTATTAAAACTAAACATGTAATTAACATAGAAACCAGCAATTGCACCCACAAGCATTTATTCCAGAGAAATGAACTTTGTCTACACAAAAACTTGTACATGAATATTCAAAGCAGCTTTATTTATACTAATCTAAAGCTGGAAATGACCCAAATGTTCATCAAGGTGAATAGTTAAACTGTGGCTCATCCATATCACATCCCTCAGCAATCATTAGGAATGGACTATTGATCAGTGCAAGCACTTGGATGACTCTCTAGGAAAACATGCTGAGTGAAAAAGTCAATCCCAAAAGGTTACACAGTGTACAATTTTATGTATATAATCTTGAAATTACAAAATTATAGAAATGAAGAACAGATTAGTGGATGCAAATAGTTAAAAGGGGCAAAGTAGGGGAAGAAAGTGGGTGTGGCTATAAAAGGGTAACATGAGGGATCCACATGATGATGGAAGTGTCTTTTATCTTGACTGTATCAATGTTAACATCCTGGCTGTAATATGGTACTTTAGTTTTGCAAGATGTTACCAGTGGACAAAACTGAGTGAAGGGTACGCTGGATCTTGCTCTAGTATTTCTTACAATTGCATGCAAACTTACAGTTATCGCAAAATAAAAACATTTAATTTTTAAAATAGAACAAATAAAATTAATAAATTTGAAAGGATTTCAATATCATGTTTATACATAAAGGCAAATATGTTACTGAATGTAAATACACATTAAGTAACAGGAGAAAATAGAAAAAGTGATTATGGAAGCCAGGGATTCAGTGAATAATGGCTCCTTAATGTTCACAAACATTGTTTTTAAGTATCAGAAAGGTTTTAATATTCACCTTCAAAACTTAAATATTATTCTCAAAGCCTGGAACCATTTCTACTATTGGATTCTAGATGGTTCTCTTAATGATTGGCTTTTGCTACATGAGGAACTAAGCCAAAACCATCTTCAAATGATAAATCATGCTCAGGTTGCCAAGAACGTTACTAATTCCACATTATTTAAAGCATTTCACCAACAGTTCTTGTATCACAGCATCCCGTAAAGTTTGACCTGTTCACACACTGGAGAATTTGTGAGCCTCTTTCTTCCTTTTGATGTAGCCTCAAAGCCTGCATCTGCCTGTCCCGTCTCCCTTTGTGGGTCCTTTAAGCAGCTTCTCAATGGTGCATCTCAAAGTTGTGACAAACTGGTTAAGTCTTTTAGGAATTACGACTGGCCAATGGTATCAATCCAAATTCATCCCGGACTAATATGGTCATTTATTTTAGCAGCCCCTCAGGACCCACTGGACCACATGTTGGCTGTCCACAATTTAAATTCTTCTCTGTTCATCCAGCCTGTCGCGTGGACCTAGAAATAAATCAGGGATTCTTTCTTCTGATCTGGATATAGCTTTCATTAAAAAATTAGAAAAAGTGGCAAATTTCACATCACTAATAAAACATGCTAATACAATTGTAAGGTGTAATTTCTCATGTCTATAAGTTTCAATAGTAGACAATTGAACAAAATTTTGCACCTTTGGAGTTGTGTTTGATGGCACATTGAGAATCGGAGGGATTTAGGCCCCCTAATTATGTTCACATATTTATATGTATTAGTTGATGTGTAACAAATTACTCTACAAAACTTAGTGGCCAAAGGCAATAACAGATGTTTATTATATCACAGTTTTTGTGGATCAGGAATTTAGGAGCATCTTATCTAAGCAGTTCTGGTTCAGGGCCTCTCATGTGGAACAAGGCCAATGTCCCGGTTTAAAGGCAGCCAGGCAGGTAGAATTTCCTCTTATACAGGAGAAGTCAGCCTTTTTGTTCGATTGAGGCTGGCAACTGATTGAATGAGGCCCACTCACAATGGGAAGAGCATCTCCTTTACTGTGTCTATTGATTTAAATGTTAGGCTCATCCAAAAACATCTAGAATTATGTTTGACCAAATATCTAGGCATCCCATGTCCCAGTCAAGTTAACACATAAAATTAACCATTCTGCCCACTATTTCTCTATTAACATACCAACACTAATTATAACAACTCTACACTCCCATCTAAGTGTTTTATTTGACCACCCCCTGCCCATCCATGGTAAAGTATGATTTCTCAGATCCATCATCACCCTACAATGCATGGTCTCCTACAATGCTTTCCTATCCCTCTCTCCACACTTCAAGTCTCCTTCCCACTACATGCACACATGAACACCCAGCCCTAACTCTTAGATTTGAGTGAAATATTTAATGTTGGAAATATTTTAAATTATAGACTATTACTATGCTTTCTCTTCTACAATGAATGTTCAGTCTCAAGAATCCTTAATTAACACTCACATACTCACTTTCTGGTTTTTAATCATATCCACTTACATGTCATATATGTAGTACAAGACATATTTCTAACAGTGTGTTCAAAATCCTTTACCTTCTTAGCTTGACTAAAGTAATTTTTTCATATTATCCTCAGATAATGTACATAGTTGTAATTTTTGAGGTCCTATGTGTCCAAAATGACCACATTTTTTTCTAAAACATGAATTCCATTTTTCCCAATATTTACTTGGATGACAGTGGTAGTTTTCCTTAATCGTTATCTTCTATTTTCCAATGGTATTGATGAGACATATAATGCTAATCTCATTTTTTTCATGCTTTAAAAAGATGCTAAGTGCTTGTAGGTGTTATTTACTATTTTTATCAGAAAATTTACTAGAATATATTCAAAGCTGTGTCTTGGGATAGAGTCTCATAAATGTCTTGGCCCTGTGCAGGTACTCACAGATATGCCAGCAAGCACAGGCCTCTCAACTTCCCAAGGGAGGGGTACTCAAATAAGTTGCGAGAAAAGTATTTTCAGTGTCTCTGAAATGCTAGCATATGAAATAGAATATTACATTCATATCTAGTCATAGATGTCCCATAGGCTGGTCTGGAAGCATATCTCTAACATTTTTCAAGCTACCTAGAAGCTGATTGGAACAGTGAGTGTGTATATGTAAGCAGATTTCACTCTAAGCACTTCATTATAGCCGCTGATTATCTTTCTTTAAAGACAAGTTTCTTCTGGGGATCGCATGACATGCTATATCCATTATATCCTGTACCCACACCCTGGTGCGATATTTGCACACACCTCTTTTAGAATATACCCTTGATTATGGCAGACAGAAATAGCAGAGAAGATTAGAATGCACTGATATCCACACTTCCCTGAGAGGGAGAGTCCTGATTTCCTCCTCCACCAAACTGTAAGTGGGCAGCAAGTCAGATCTAAACCTCATTTCCGCCCACCCTCTCCCCACTAGAGGTGGAGGAGGTTATAAGCAAGCAGTGGTTAAACTGTAGAAGTTCACACACCTGGAAGATATTATGCTAAGTAAAGTAAGTCAGACAGAGAAAGACAAAACTGTATGATTTCACTTATATGTGGATTCTAAAGAACAAAATAAACAAACAAAACAGAAACAAACTCAGACACAAAGAACAAACCGATGGTTGCCAGACATGAGAGTGTTAGGAGAATGGGTGAAAAAGGGAAGGGGGTGAAGAAGTACAAACTGCCAGTTATAAAACCAGTCGCAGGGCTGTAAGGGGACTATAGTTAATAATATTGTAATGACTATGCTGTCAGATGGGAAGTAGACTTATTGGGGCGATCACTTTGTAAATTATATGTGTCTAATTACTATGTCGTACACTCGAAACTAATATAATGTTGAATATCAACTGTAATTGAAAATAGATAAGTAAATAAGTTTATCAAAAGTAGAGAGCCAGGTTGAGAAGACAGACCAAAGCAGGCAGCCCTGGGGCCACAGCCACCTGGGAGACCATGCGTCTTAGTCTCCCTGTCCTACAGTCTTTCAGCTTCACTTCACTGCTAAGAAAATAGAGATAACAATCCATGTGACTCCATTTCATGGTGAGAAATTATGCCAACTAGGGCAAGTAAATAGGAGTGTTGGAGCACCCACACACCCAGGA
Organism: Pteropus vampyrus; assembly: GCF_000151845.1. NCBI lineage: Eukaryota > Metazoa > Chordata > Mammalia > Chiroptera > Pteropodidae > Pteropus > Pteropus vampyrus. The sequence goes on from NW_011889250.1 coordinate 40,465, forward strand.
ATGATGCATGCGATGCAGATTGTCCTCTTAAAGAGCCAGACAGTAGAATAGATGAAAAAACGTTATCTAATCATCCAGAAAATGGGAGAGGAGGAGGCTATCAACATGCTCTCTGCTCCCTCAGAGCATCTCAGCTATTCTATCCATAAGCAGAAAGGAAAGCTCTTTGAAAAGGCAATGATTTGCCTTGAAAACACTCATTTAAAATGTCTTGCAATTATTGACACTCATTAGATCTTGGCAAGAGCAGAGTATCGTTGCCACCCACATGTGCCTGCCAGGAGAAGAGTCTTGTTGGTTAGGAGGGAAAATAAAATGAAAGCATAGTCCAAGGACACTGTGCTTGAAATGCACTTGATGTGAACTTGACTTTCTCAGCAAGGAGGAATCCCATAGCTGTGTTAACTGTGTCGTTATCTACCTCCGCAAGCCTGCACCACCTCTCTCTCTCTTTCTCTCTCTCTCTCTCTTTCTCTCTCTCTCTCTCACACACACACACACACACACACACACAGCATGTGCACATGCACACACTCACACACACTCTTGAGCCCAGCTGGGCAGCCGTCCAAATGATTCATATTAAATTCTAGCTGTATTCAGCACAAAAGTCATCTAACAACAGAGGATCAAAGTTACATCAACTAACAAGCACCGGGGAATTGATAAGCAGCTAAAATTAGGTCATCACATAGCAGCAGCTTTTGATGGATGAAGTGAAATTTAGCCGCAGGTTTGCTATTTAAAGATCTGTTACGGCATCCTTTCCTGTAGCCACAATGAACACACAACAAAGTATCAGGCCTCTGATGAAATGTTTAATCATTGCTCTTTGCCCTGTTGACTGCGGCAAAGATTTACAGGTTCCTTAAGAGGCATTCAGCTCTTAGGCTGAGCAATGTAAATAAATGCATTTTAATTCCCACATTCAGAGCCTAACAGAGGCTTTTTCTCCCTCCTCCTGGCGAATTCCATCAAGTTATTTTAATCACTTTTAAAAGCATTCTGTCAAATACTTCAGCCTCCAAATTTGACCCAGCTCAGTGTTTCAAAATTCTTCATCTAGTTAAAACAAACACAACTCTTGATTGCCAAATGTATTCAACTTGTCCTAGTGGCCTCATTTCTTTGCCTTGCTTTTTCTTTCAGTTTTAGAATCGCACACCCTTACAAAATAGCTCATTTCCTTCTCTTTAGTTTGTTTCTGCTTCTCTGCTTTGAGTTGGGACTCCTGTTTAGGTGGGTCTGGGTTAGTTGTGGCTGAGGCCTCAGCCCTTATGGCAGTCACCAGTTATGATTTCATAACCCTGGATGGAGGTTGAGTCTGGAGCCTCGCACACAGCCTGCAGGGGGACCGAAGGTCAGTGTGCCCTCTCCCAGCAGAGCAGGGTAGACTGCATGTCCACCCAGGCCTCTGCTGTCCCCCACCTCCAACAGTGCTATGGCAGTGCTAGGCACATCCAAAGTCACCAACAGTGCCAAGAGACCGGTGAGCCTCCCAGGTACTGGACCCAACGAGAAGGCAGCAGAGTCATAAACACGGTTGGGAAAGGAGAGGGGCTTCAGTGGGCAAAGACGACTGGGCCTGAGCCCTAAGAAAGGACTGGAAGACAGGGCCTCCCTCCAGATGGAGACGGGCTCAGCCAGGCAAGGCTGAGCCCTAGCAGCTGAACCAGGCCCCAGAGAAAGTCAGGGCATGCTTGGGAAAAGGAGGAGCCTGGGTTATGCCCCTCTTGTGGCCTGGGCGGCCTGAATTGCTCAGCAGACCCAGGGAAGGGACTGCCTCCTGAGAAGCCCAGGCAGCCAACCCTGTTAGACCTGGGCTGGAGGACAGTCCCAGGGGAGCCAAGAAAAGGAGAAAAGCAGTCAAGAAGAGGCCCTCTTGGACATCATTCCCATCACCACTTCCCATCTCCTCCCAGAAGGGACACCTGGGTTTCTCTGCTCGCCCCTCTTGTCTCAGCTGACCAATCACCAGAGGCAGTGACAACTCCTGGTGATAGTTTTTCATATGCAAATTCCACACCACTTTCTTCTGTTCTAGCCAGACAGTTGTGCTGGCTTGGTTGGGAAGATAAACTCTATTCATGGAGGCCAGGTTCCCATTGTATTGACCTGGTATCTAATATGGTGGCTTTTGTGAACCTACAGGCATTCATTAGAGAGCCTGCTGGAGACAGCAGGAGGGGGTGTGCAGTATCCTTAGTTCCAGTTTCCTGTGATATGGAGGAGGGTGGAGTGGAGCTATGGGGTCCAGAAGGTGGGAAGGAGCTCACTAGGGGACCCAGCTGACAGGGAGTCCCGCCATTCACTCAGGTTCAAATGGGAGAAGAGACATAAAAGACTTGACTTTAAACCTCAAAATAGTTGTTCTTAGCTGTATTTCTGCATTCTCTATACACAACCACTCAATGTATCTGCCTCAATTAGGGTTCCTCCAGATGACATTCCAGTGCAGGCAGTGTATTTGGGAAGTTATTCTAAGAGCACTGGTCGGAGGGCAGACTGAGAACAGGAAGTGAGATAAGACAGGAAAGGAAGCAAGAAAGCCAGCTGTCGCTACGGTGGTCACTGGGTCCTAGCCCACTTGGGACCCCCGGGTTCTAGGCTAGAACTCAGGGTGAAGTTGCGGGACGCATGTAAGCCACTCCCATGGGCTTCTGGTGGATGCTGCTGGGTAGGAGGGACATCAATCCACAGGGTTCTGGCCTGCTGAAGAATATGGCAAAGCGCAGATGGCCAGAAAGAGTTCCACTGAGATAAACGTACTTAAACATTAGCAGGTATGTACTTCCTGGTGGGAGCGGGAGTGAGTGGGCATGCTCACAGCACTGGCTACAGAATCCAAGACTTTGTTTTCAGGAGTATTCTTTTAAAGCTTAGATTTGAGCCTGTGTCAGGAAAGATGGGAGCAAAAATCCTGATTAGTCAGGAGTTGTTTTCAAGGGTTAATTAAAAGGGGTACTTCTTTTTGTGTTCACAGCCCCAGCTGGTGTGCCTTTATACTCAGTAGGTGCTAAAGTCATCCTGTGTGTGATGACACGTGCCTGTGTGGGCCCTTCAACCAGAGGGCCTATTCCTTGAGGCCAGTAAGTTACCACCCTATAAAGTACACCAGGTGTCATTACTAATTACATCATTTAGATTGTATCAAGGTAGCCTTATAAGTCATGATGGCTGATTATATTTTCCAAAGATGGCCACACCTGTTGTCATAACCCATCCCACCAGCCCTTGTTATAGTGTGACACTAATCTTCTCCCACCTGTTAGGGGCTGAATCGTGTCCTTCCAAAATTCATATATTGTATTCCAGTACCTCAGAATATAACTGTATTTGGAAATGGGGCCTTTAAAAAGGTACTTAAGGTAAAATGAGGTCATTAAAATGGCTCCTAATCCGATATGACTGGTATCCTTATAAGAGGAGTTTAGAACACAGACATGGACAGAGGAAGACCATGTAAGGGTATATAGGGAGAGAGTGGCCATCTGCAAGCCAAGGAGAAAGGCCTCAGGCAAAATTTGCCCTACCAACTTCTTGATCTTGGATCTCCAGCCTCCAAGACTATAGAGAATAAATGTCTCTTGTTTAAGCTGCCCTATCTGTGAAGTTTGTTATGGCAGTCCAAGCAAACTGCTACATGTCCCCTTGAGCCTGGATGACTCTGAAACTGCCTAAACCAAAAGAATGAAGTGGAAGTGACACTAAAACTTCAAGGCTAAATTACAAAAAGCAGCAGGGCTTCCAACTGGCTTTCTGTCTCTCTGGATGCTTGCCCTCAGAGCTCAGCTACCATGCTGTGAGATGCCCCAACTAGCCAACATGGGGAGACAACATGGAAAAGAACTGAGACTCCAGTCAGCAACGACACTAATCACCAGACACAGGCATGAGGGAGGCTTCAGGGGATCCTGAGCCCCAGGCTCACAGTCTTTCAGTTGAGGTCCCAGCCATTGGGGAGCAGAAACAAGCCATCTCTTCTGCCTTGTCTGAATTCCCAACCCACCAAATCCATGATTATAAAACACAGTTGTTTCATGCCACTATATTTTGGAGTAAGTTGTTACACTGAAGCCATCATAAATAGGAAATAGTGCAATCTTCAATTTGCCAATGAGAAAACTGAGATAAAGAAAAACTCAATGGTTTTCCAGGGTCACACAGCTAGAAAATAGCAAAGTGATTTGGTTGATTTTCCTGTAATGAAGTCATCAAGTGTAATGAGTCATCAAGTGTGTATGAAATATGCTAAGCCACTAAGGGTACAGAGATGGCCTAGAGAGGACATTTAGGGTGTCTACCTGCCATGAGCATTTTTCTCCAAAGATTATGTAAGTAGATATGCTGGATAAATTCTAAGAAGTGGCATATTTATTTTAAAACTTTGTTAGATAATGCCACATTTCCCCTCAAAGAGATGGCAAGAATTGACTCTCTACTAACAGAGTCTGTGACTCCTCTATCAGTATAGCCTTGGCAACATTATAGGGTTTCTGAAAATTGAGAAAGCTTTTAGTCCGTTTTTCA
>NW_011889250.1:45044-49350 GCF_000151845.1 Pteropus vampyrus
ATGTTGAATTATAACTTTAAAGCCCTATCTGTTGTCCTCATGTTAGACAAGGAAAGCATTATAGTTATATCAGCTTCCTTTTCTTCTCTCCCTCCCTCTTCATCTCCAAATTCTTGCAAATTACATAATGCTCTCTGAGTTGTCCTGACAGATTCCTTGCAGCCTGTTCCTTATCTGGAATTTCCTCACACATCCAGCCTACATTCTACATTCCAGTGGACTCCATGCTAGTAGCCAGTTCTTTGATCCCAGCTTCCGAGTTCAGTGGTTCATTCAGAGTCTACTACAAGCTGCTGTCAGCAGGGCTTCTGGTATGACATTTCCTGAGTCCTTGTTGGTGTGATTTTTTTTTTCCTTCTCACTCATTGACACTCTTCATACCATCACATCTTGCCTTCGGTTTTTTTCTTTGAGAGCTTATTTCATAGCAGTCATATATTTTCCTGTCTTTGAAACATAAGTTGACTATTTTCTTTGGCTTTTAGCACAATTTTGTGTGTGTATTCTTCACCTATCCTTTGTTTATCAGCCACTTCCCTTTTCCAACTTCATTCAGGTCCTTTGCTAGTTCTTTTTTGATTATTAATAGTCCCTATTTGGCGTGTCATTCATGGAAGACCAGTTGTAGTTGAGAAATGGTGTTGGGGAAGGGACCAGGGGAGTGAATTAGAACCACCCAAAGCTTGAATTTCAGCTCTTTTGCCAAACACCATACCCTACGGTCTATCTTTATTCTGGAAGAGCTGGGATGGCCAGTTCCAAGCAAAGCCATGCAGGCCGACAGCCCTTTGCACCCATGGCAGACTGCCCCTGCCTCTGGCTGAGGAATCAACTTGGCAGACAACATGAGCCTTCCTTCTATCAACCATTCTGGAATTTGGACAACAAAGGAAGGCTGGAGTTGACCAGTTGACTCAAATAGTTGACCAAAAACCAAATGGAAATCCTACTTCCAATGGGGCAACTGGAGTAGCCTGCAAACACTAATGCGGTATTGTTTTTTTCACACTTGTCACAGGTGTGTTCCACATTTTTGTGTCATTCTTTCTCCTGTAGCTAGAATGGCTTTGCTAAAGGCTCTCCTGGGGAGAATCACTTAATTGTTTCAATTTTGCCAATTATATTCTTAAGGGTCACTATTTGTTTTCTATAATATAGCAGCTTAACTAAGGAAAAAAGATTAACCCTGGGTAGAAATGTATTTATGCAAATTATATGAAACAGTGATTTGTGCATAGGGATAAAAGACAGCCTAGGAGACTTCCAGCCTGGGAAAGGCTGACTGCCCCTGAAGGCCTCCACCAGAGCTGTTCCTTCCCTGGGGCAGAGGCTAGCTAATGCTCTGGCCCTAGCTACAAGTTGCCACCCCCAGGGTATCTGGAATCCCAAACAGATCACAGCAGGACCTCATGGGGTACAGCCATTGCTGGAAATTTCCATGGTTCCCCAGGGGATTCCAATGAGTGGCGAGGATTGAAAGCTCATAGTCTATACTAGAATGTGTGGCCTTGGTTGACAATCAGAGCCTGCTTTCTTCTTGAAGTGAATTTAGAAACAAATTCAGATCAAATCGAACACACTCATCCCCTTTCCAATCACAGATGCTAACAAATAGTAACAAATCAGAGGAAAAAAGAAATCTTATTTGAGAAGAGTCTTCAAAAGCTTGCTTTTTTCCTACAGTCTATGTGCTCCTCAACTTCCACTACTTCTGAACTAATCCCGGGGCATCAGTTTAAGTCAGGGTTCCTGACTTAAGGGATTTAAGTGTGTCCTGGACCTTCCCATGTAACCCCCATGGCCCCACACCTTCACGTTGACCAAGGTGTGCAAGAGCATCTCCGGGTTCCAAGCCAATTCTAATGTCCTCATTGCTCCTTGTACTATTTAGGATAGTCAAAACAAGCCGTACACAATAACTATTTTTTAATGTATTTATTCATTCAAATAGTCACTGACATCTTACTATGTGCCCAGCACTGTGCTAGGTGATTGGGGAAGGGCTGTGGGTAACAAAGACGTGGTCCCTGCTGCTCCCTACTCTATTATAGTATAGTATAGTATAGTATAGTATAGTATAGTATAGTATAGTATAGTATAGTATAGTATAGTATAGTATAGTATATCATATATCACATCACATCATATCATATCATATCATATCATATCAAGTATATTATAGTCCTCACTATATTCTTATAAACAAAATAGTTGAAAATGGTAAGACATGTTATGAAGAAAGCAAACAGGGTGCTGGGATGCAAAATAACTGAGGTGGGGGGGTTCTACTTTAAGGAAAAGATCAGAGGGGGTGATCCTTGGACTGACCTGAATGATAAAAGGAAGCACGTCACAGGAGTGGGAGAAAGACTGTTCTGGGCAGAGAAAAGCACATACAGAGTCGTTACGTTAGGTCTAAAGAAGTCTGTGGCTTAGTTTCTGGGCCACATCCTCACTCTCTTGGCTTTCCCACTCTGAACAAAACCAGGCCTGTGTGGTGAGCTGCCCTATGGAAAGACCCATGTGGCAAGGATTGATGTCCCCAAGCAAAGGTAGTGAATACCTACCTGCAGCCATGAGAGCCATGAGGTGAGCTCTGAAGCAGATCCTCCCCAACGCAAATTGACATAGTAACTGCAGCCTTGCAGATGTCTTGAGCCATAAAACCCAGCTAAGCCACACCCAGATTCTTAATCCACAGAATCTGTGAGATAATAGATGTTTACTGTTTAAACTAAGTTTTTCAGTGATTTAATATGCAACAACAGATAACTAATATAGTGGTCCTTTATTTCTATTATTTCTCCTCCCTTCTTCCTGCAAATTGGTTCATACATCCCTTTGATATGTCCCCATCACTTTCGGAGTCCTTTCTTATTTTCTGGTACCACGAGATGGCTCATCTTGTACTTTCTCTGCCCCATCCTGAAATTAACCATTTTTGCAAGGAGTCCTGGTTCTTAATATTGAAAAATGGTATTTAGAAACCCAGATCTGGGTGCTGGGAGTACTCGTTGCTACTGGGGAGTCACTGCTTCTAGGCCCTCTCAGCAGGCAGAGCTACAAGATAAATACATATACATTCATAATCAATGTCTATTTTTATTTCTCTATCTGTATATGTTTTAGAAGCCAGGAGTTGGTGCTGACACCTCTAAATCTCATTCAACACCCTGAAAGGCCTTGCTGTATTTGCAACTCCTCCAGGACAGCTGTCCTCACTTCACAGAGTTGCTTTCATGTACTGTGGTGTAGGAACCCACAATACCAGCTTGCTTTCTGGGGTAGCCTGGCCCTGTCTTCTCCTACTTGGGTCTATACCTGCTCTCTCCCTGCTCCTCTTGCAGCTGTCCTGATTTACTCAGATTCCCGCAATGTCAGTTTGAGAGTTCAGAGGTCCAAGGCTATTCCAGCCCTTTGGATCTTTCTTTTTTCTTTTTCTTTTTTTTTTTTTGAGGTAAAATATTCATAACATAAAATTCACCATTATAACTACTTTAAATTGTACAATTCAATGGCTTTTAGTGTATTTAAAATTTTAGCCAAAAAATAACACTATCTAATTTCAGAATATTTTCATCACCCCAAAAGAAAACCTTGTACTCAGTAAGCAGCCCCTTCTGATCTGCCAGTGGAACTCATGCACTCATCTGTGGTGATCTTAGATGGGGCCTGTGTACTCACCTGGTGTGAACTCAGATGTATACTCACCTGGGGTGATCTCAAGTGGATCTGTACCCTCGCTCAGGGTGATCTCAGGTGGAGCCTGTGCACTCACGTGGTATGAACTCAGGTGTGCACCCACCTGTAGTGATCTCAGGTGGGCCCTCTCCAGTAAATACTCATTCAACTATTTGGGATTCTTCTGTTGCAGGTCCTTAGATCCTTCCCCACTCTGTCCTCCTTCTGTTCATACAGATGGCAATGCCATGGAATCTGGTTGTTGGCAGTCTATCACTACCCACCTGTTTGGGGGCTTGTGGGATACTTTATCATCTGGTTTTGTTACTGGTCCAAAGTCCATGTGCCTGACATTTTAAAAAGCCAAAACCTAAAACATCAGTGTTTAGAGTAAGGAAAGGTTTATTGCTCTAGAAGGCACCAACCAAGAAGATGAAAGACCTAGTGGTGTCTCAAATCCATCTTCTAAAAGTACAGAGCTCAGGCTTATTTTATGTCAATGGAAGGGGAATGGGAGGGGCAAGAGGTGATTGACAGCCACAGATATCCGAACAACAGCAGGGGGCCAAGGAAGATTGTGCTTAGTCTGTTGACCCTGGTTGATGGGAGTCCAATCACAAGGTTT
>NW_011889250.1:49400-51540 GCF_000151845.1 Pteropus vampyrus
TTAACCATTTTTGCAAGGAGTCCTGGTTCTTAATATTGAAAAATGGTATTTAGAAACCCAGATCTGGGTGCTGGGAGTACTCGTTGCTACTGGGGAGTCACTGCTTCTAGGCCCTCTCAGCAGGCAGAGCTACAAGATAAATACATATACATTCATAATCAATGTCTATTTTTATTTCTCTATCTGTATATGTTTTAGAAGCCAGGAGTTGGTGCTGACACCTCTAAATCTCATTCAACACCCTGAAAGGCCTTGCTGTATTTGCAACTCCTCCAGGACAGCTGTCCTCACTTCACAGAGTTGCTTTCATGTACTGTGGTGTAGGAACCCACAATACCAGCTTGCTTTCTGGGGTAGCCTGGCCCTGTCTTCTCCTACTTGGGTCTATACCTGCTCTCTCCCTGCTCCTCTTGCAGCTGTCCTGATTTACTCAGATTCCCGCAATGTCAGTTTGAGAGTTCAGAGGTCCAAGGCTATTCCAGCCCTTTGGATCTTTCTTTTTTCTTTTTCTTTTTTTTTTTTTGAGGTAAAATATTCATAACATAAAATTCACCATTATAACTACTTTAAATTGTACAATTCAATGGCTTTTAGTGTATTTAAAATTTTAGCCAAAAAATAACACTATCTAATTTCAGAATATTTTCATCACCCCAAAAGAAAACCTTGTACTCAGTAAGCAGCCCCTTCTGATCTGCCAGTGGAACTCATGCACTCATCTGTGGTGATCTTAGATGGGGCCTGTGTACTCACCTGGTGTGAACTCAGATGTATACTCACCTGGGGTGATCTCAAGTGGATCTGTACCCTCGCTCAGGGTGATCTCAGGTGGAGCCTGTGCACTCACGTGGTATGAACTCAGGTGTGCACCCACCTGTAGTGATCTCAGGTGGGCCCTCTCCAGTAAATACTCATTCAACTATTTGGGATTCTTCTGTTGCAGGTCCTTAGATCCTTCCCCACTCTGTCCTCCTTCTGTTCATACAGATGGCAATGCCATGGAATCTGGTTGTTGGCAGTCTATCACTACCCACCTGTTTGGGGGCTTGTGGGATACTTTATCATCTGGTTTTGTTACTGGTCCAAAGTCCATGTGCCTGACATTTTAAAAAGCCAAAACCTAAAACATCAGTGTTTAGAGTAAGGAAAGGTTTATTGCTCTAGAAGGCACCAACCAAGAAGATGAAAGACCTAGTGGTGTCTCAAATCCATCTTCTAAAAGTACAGAGCTCAGGCTTATTTTATGTCAATGGAAGGGGAATGGGAGGGGCAAGAGGTGATTGACAGCCACAGATATCCGAACAACAGCAGGGGGCCAAGGAAGATTGTGCTTAGTCTGTTGACCCTGGTTGATGGGAGTCCAATCACAAGGTTTCTGCAAACCTTTCATAAACAATACATACTTCCTTTATCTCTACAGGAGAGACACTTTCTGGTAGGGAGCTGTTTTTGTAAAACTCAAGCTGAAAGTATAATTTATCTAATGCTTAGCATGTCTATATTCAAGAAACTATTAACCTGAGGCCTAGAGAACAAAGCAGGCTTAAACAAGATAGAGTCAGAGAAGCTTAGCATTTCACTCTGTTACAGTTTTGTTGCCCATGCTGTCCATAGATTTTGGTTTTGCTACCCAGCTGCTCTGTTTTTAAGCATGTGTGTAGTGGGGGATAAAGAGCAGAGACGTCTTTAAGAATTCTCTAATGCATCACCTTAATGAGTTTCCCACGGTCCCTGAGCTATGAAAGTTTGGAGTTTATCTAGCTCCTTTCCTGGGAAATGATTTAAGTCATTGAGAAAATGTCAAGTCATTTCCAGAACACTTTTTTTAAGAAAGGAAGGAAAAGTATAATATGGCTTATAAATATTTGTTCCCAAAATACTTAATACTTACATATAATTAAATATTACCTGTGCAACTATTCAGTCTCCGATGACCTGAATAAATGTAGGAGTATAAGTATTGTGAGGGAGGGGGAAATTTCTTCTTTCCTGTCTTAATTCTTATGGTTGATAGAATAAATGAAATGTCATAAGACAGATTAACTGGAGAAAATAATAAAATTTAATTATGCATGAATGGATGGGGGTTGCATAAGAATATGGGGCCAAGGACAAATTCAGCAGTTGAAGCTTATATGCC
>NW_011889250.1:52815-55638 GCF_000151845.1 Pteropus vampyrus
GGCTTGAACTGAGGCTTTTGAAAGTGGCCAACGGCTCAGCACTGGCAACAAATTTGAATCTGCGCTAACCTGGGGAACACTTGCCTCATTCTGGTGACTCCCTGACACCCAACCTCCTTCATCCAACTCATGTACTGCCCAAGGCTCTATCAGCTGCTGAGTCTTTGAGGCAGCTGACAGTCAGCCTCAAGCCTGGGATGCCCTGTGCCTTTTGGTGAGCCTCCGTAGGTCTAGTACTTGTGGAAGCTGGCCTTCATTCACTGCATGGCCTCTCCCACATGCCTCCAGGTCCAGCACAGGCAGCAGATAACTTTGTAGCTCCTACCAGGTAGCCCCAAGCCAGTCACAGGCAACAGCTGAACTTGGCCTACATAGAAACCCCTCCCAAAAGGCTCAAGAACCAAAACACCTGGAGGCTGGTGTTAGACCTCAACAGGGCACCACCTGATTAGCCCCACAAGTAGTACACCCAAATGGTGATCTCAACAAGCAAAAAAGCCTACTGGGGTGAATCTCACTCCATAGGGTCAGCCCTCACACGGTAGCTCATACACTCTGGGCACAGTCAGTCCTCACAGCCCATCAGACTAAGAGTCAACTCTACTCACTGATGATGTGTCAACAGCAATCAAGGCTCAACTACAACAGGAGGGCACACACGACCCACCCCAAAGACACTCCTGGAGCATCTGGAGCGGGTGATCAAGGTGACTGTGCTACTGGGCCACACAGGACACCTACTACATAAGGCCACCCAGCAAACACTGGGAAGTGTAGCAAATCAACCTAATACATAGAAATGAACACAGATAGGCAGTCAAAATGAGAAAACAAAGAAAAATGTCCCAAATAAAAGAATAGGGCAATCTGGAAGAAATGGATACATTCCTAGAAACATACAATTTCCCAAGACTGAGTTAAGAAGAAACAAAATCTGAACCAATCGACTACCACCAATGAAATCAAATCAGTAATCAAAAACCTCCCAAAAAACAAAAGTCCTGGACCAGATGGCTTCATAGGTGAATTTTACCAAACATTAAAAGAATCAACACCTGTTCTTTTCAAACTATTCCAAAAAAAATTTCAAGATGAAGGAAGTCTCCCTAATTCTTTTTCTGAGGCCACCATTGCCTTGATTCCAAAACCACACAAAGGCATCACAAAAAAAGAAAACTAGGCCAGTGTCCCTTATGAACATCTTGTAAAAATCCTCACAAAATATTAGCAAACCAAATTCAGCACTACATTAAAAACATCATATACAATGATTAAGTGGGATTTATTCCTAGAATGCAAATTTGCTACAATATCCACAAATCAATTAATGTGATACATCACATTAACAAATTGAAAGATAAAAATCATACGATCATATCAATAGATGCAGAAAAAGCATTCGACAATTTTCAGCATCTATGATAAAAACTCTCAGCAAAGAGGGAATATACCACAACATAATAAAGGCCATATATGACAAACCAAAAGCTAACATCATATTCAATAGGGAAAAGCTAAAAGCATTTTCTTTAAGATCAGGAATGAGAAGAGAATGTCCATTTTCACCACTTTTATTCAACATAGTATTGGAAGTCCTAGCTACAGCAATCAGACCAAAAAATAAAGAAAGAAAAGGTATCCAAATTGGAAAGGAAGAAGTAAAACTGTCATTATTTGCAGACGACATGATACTATATAGAGAGAACCCTAAAGATTCCACCAAAAAAAAAAAACTGTTAGAACTGATGAACAAATTCAATAAAAAATTATTATTCAGAAATTGGTTGCATTTTTATACACCAAAATTATCAGAAAGATAAATTAAGGAAACAATCCCATTTACAATATTGTTTTATTGCATTAAAAATAATAAAATACCCAGGAATAAATTTAACCAAAGAGATAAAAGACCTATTCTTGGAAAATTATACATCATTGAAGAAAGAAATTGAAGAAGATACAAATACATGGAAGCATATATCTTGCACATGGATAGGAATAATTAACATTATTAAAATGTCCATACTACCCAAAACAATTTATGGATTCAATGCAATCTTTATCAAAATACAAATGGCATTTTTCACAGAACTAGAACAAATAATCCTAAAATTTGTATGGAACCATAAAAGACCCTGAAAACCCACAATAATCTTTAGAAAGAAGAAGAAAATTGGAGGTATCACACTACCTGATATCAAACTATACTACAAGCCTATAGTAAGAAAAACAGCGTACTAGCATAAAAACCGACACAGATCAGTGGAACAGAATAGAGAACCCAAAAATAAATCCATGCCTTTATGGTCATTTATTTTATGACAAAGGAGGCAAGAATATACAATAGGGTACAGACAGTCTATTCAGTGTTGGGAAAACTGAACAGATACATGCAAATAAATGAAACCGAACCACCTTCTTATACCATATACAAGAATAAACTCAAAATGGATTAAACACTTAAATGTAAGAACCGAAACCATAAAACTCTTAGAATACAGTAGACAGTAAACTCTGATATTGCTCTTGGTAATATTTTTCTGATATATCTTCTCAGGCAAGGGGAGAAAATAAACACATACATGGGACTACATCAAACTAAAGGTTTTACACAGCAAAGGAAATTATCAACAAATCTAAAAGACAACCTACTGAATGGGAGAAGATATTCGCTTATGATACATCTGATAAGGGGTTAATATCCAAATATAAAGAACGTATATAACTCAACAATAATAACAACAAAAACAATCTAATTAAAAAATGGGTAGAAGACCTGAATAGATATTTCTCCAAAAAAGAAATACAAATGGCCAATAGACA
>NW_011889250.1:55693-59186 GCF_000151845.1 Pteropus vampyrus
AAAACACGATCAGATGTCACCTCACACCTGTCAGAATGACTATCATAAATAAATCAAAAAACAACAAGTGCTGGAGAAGATATAGAGAAAAGGGAACCCTCATGCACTGTTGGTGGGATTGCAAATTGGTACAGTTCCTCAAAAAATTAAAAATAGAACCACTTTATGACCCAACTATTCTACTTCTGGGTATTTATCCAAAGAAAACCAAAATGCTAATTTGAAAAGATATATGCAACCCTATGTTTACTTTAGTGCTATTTACAATAGCCAAGACATGGAAGCAACCTAAATGCTTATCAATAGACCACTGGATAAAGAAGGTATGGTACATATATACAATGGACTATCATTTTGCTATAAAAAAAATAAAATCTTACTATTTCCAACGACATAGATGGACCTAGAGGGTATTATGGTAAGTGAAATAAGTCAGAGAAAGACAAATGCCTTATGATTTCACTTATACGTATAATCTAAAGAACAAAGCAAATGAACAAACAAAACAGAAACAGAGTCATAGATACAGAGAACAAACTGGTGATTGCCAGATGGAAGGGGATTGGGGGGCTGGGTGAAAAAGGTGAAGAGATTAAGAAGTATAATTGAAGAGGCCGCTGGCACGCAGAGCGATAGCCAGCAACCTCTCCGCCCCTCCCGCAACACTCAATCCGGGGATCTCTCTGGCTTGCCTGCCTGCCATGGCCGACAAGGAAGCAGCCTTTGATGATACAATAGAAGAATGTGTGATCAACGAAGAGTACAAAATATGGAAAAAGAACATCCTTTTTCTTTACAATTCAGCGATTACCCATGCTCTGGAGTAGCTCAGCCTAACAGTGGCTTCCAGATGTGACCAGACCAGAAGGGAAAGATTTCAGCATTCATCAACTCGTCCTAAGGACACACACATCGGATGAGCAAAACCACCTTGTGGTAATCAGTGTGCAGTTCCCTAATGAATACGCTCAGTTTGATGCTTCACACTATGACAGTGAGAAAGGAGAATTTGGAGGTTTTGGCTCTGTTAGTGGAAAGACTGAGATAGAAATGAAGATCAACCATGAAGGAGAAGTAAACAGTGCACATTATATACCCCAGAACACTTGTATCATTGCAACGAAGACTCCATCCAGTGATGTTCTTGTTTTTGACTATACAAAACATCCTTCTAAACCAGATCCTTCTGGAGAGTGCAACCCAGACTTGCATCTCCATGGACATCAGAAGGAAGGCTATGGGCTTTCTTGGAAACCATATCTGAGTGGGCACTTACTTAGTGCTTCAGATGACCACACCATCTGCCTATGGGACACCATTGCTGTTCCAAAGGAAGGAAAAGTTGTGGATACGAAGACTATCTTTACAGGACATTCAGCAGCAGTAGAAGATGTTTCCTAGCATCCACTCCATGAGTCTCTGTTTGGGTCAATGGATGATGATCAGAAACTTATGGTCTAGGGGACCTGATTCAACAAAGCTATAGACTTATATTTAAATTTTCTTCAGGAATTTTCTAGTAACAAAGATCTAAAGTAGCCACCAGAAGAGGATTATTGTGCGTGGTTATTTTATTTTTCTTCTTATGCTATATCCCCAAGTTTTTCAAACTCATTTAAGTAAAGGCTAGAAGTAACTAAGGAATAGAGCCAAGTGAGGTAAGTGTCTGAGCCATGAAGTATGCGTACTGCAAGATGTCATTTTTATTCAGGAAATAAGGGAGATTCAAGTCATATAAATTCCTACTCTAAAATCTTCACACCTGACTTTCCAGGATGCACATTTTCCTATGTAGACCAATCTCCTCTCAGTTTCTTGAGTTACTTCAGAACTACGTGTTCCTCTTTCTCCATATATTTTTGCTTGTTATTGTATTTCTTGAGCTGTTTTCATATTACTTCTTTCCTTTCTGTGAAATGATTTTTTAAAAGAACTTGGGACCACCAAGTTGTAAAGATGTATGTTTTTACCTGACAGTCATATCACAGGTAGACAGTCCAGTTAAGTTGAGAAGAGTGAATTGATAACTTGTTTTGTTTTTAAAATTAAATTAATTCTGGATAAGAGTTGCTTTTTTTAGGAGTTACTCCTTGACCATTAGTTTGATACCATCTCTGTTTTGGGTGACCTGTTTCACCACCAGGCCTGTTATTCTCTGATTAACTGTGTAAGTGCTTATAATGGAATAAATTGCTTTTCAACATAAAAAGAAAAAAAGATACAATTGGTAGTTACAAAACTACCAAGTCATGGGGATATGAAACACAGCATAAGGAATATAGTCAATAATATCATAATAACCATGTATAGTGCCAGGCGTGTAGTAGACAATTCAGGGGGATCCTTTCATAAATTATGTAAACGTCTAACCACTATGCCATACACCTGAAACTAATGTAAAATAATATTGAATGTCAACTCCGAAACTGAAAACAAAAATTTTAAAAAGAATGTTACTTATCAGATATTAAATTCTGTTGCGAGTTCTTTCTTCCCTTGACTATCAGGCCCAGCCATGCTTCAGATTCACATACTAGCAGGCAAATCAGTTTCCATGTTCATAAAGGGGGTTTGGTAATTTAACCAGAGGAAGTGCACGCTTGGTCTGAACTCAAAGGCTGACACGAGAATGCACAGACCAGGGCTCTGGGCAGAGCTACAGGTCAAGCACAAGCAGTTCCCCTCCTTTGCTGATAAGACCATGATACCTGCTAGAAAAGGCAACAATTAATGCTCACCTTGCTTCTAACATTTTGTTTTGCTTTAAGAGTTTCTTGCTTCTCTTTCTCGATGGAGGTGTTATCTGCCCTGAGGCAATCCTTCTGCAAAGCTTTCTGGTAATGAACTTTGATAGTTCAGTTAAATGATGTCATGATCCCATAAGAGCTTTCTGAGCACAAATGGATAGGCTCCAAGTATTGTGTTGTGAATCTTCACGTTGCTTTCAAATTCTCAGGTGACCTGCATTTCCTCATACATTCTTCCCACATTTCTGAAATATCATTGGCCAAAGAGCTCTGGAGCTCCAGAAAGATTGGGCAGCTAGTACAGACCTTTGCAAATGTGACAGCTCTAAGGTAACATCAAGAGCGAGTTGAGGGTGTACCCACTGTGCCCAAGCACAGACAAGACCAAGGACAGCTGAATCTCAGAAAGACTCCACTTAGAACAAGAATAAGAACAACACAGAGAATGAGGCAAAACACTCTCAGAAACAATGAGATTATTTTTACATTATGTATGTGTTTTTCATGTTTGTTCCTTTTTATCTTTACTTACATATCAATTGGAATAAAAGAAACCTGTATCAGAAATGGGTTAAAACAGGTCAGAGAGACAAACAAGTCACTCCCCACTAGAATTCAACGAGGTAGAGAAAACAGTGTTAGCCTGTGAGCTTGGCATTGTGTCTTAAGATTTCACAAATATTTGCTGCCTGGACACATTTTGCTTGTTCGCAGGAAATCAGAGATCTGAGCAGGAAGGGTTTAGG
>NW_011889250.1:59236-88065 GCF_000151845.1 Pteropus vampyrus
GTAACATCAAGAGCGAGTTGAGGGTGTACCCACTGTGCCCAAGCACAGACAAGACCAAGGACAGCTGAATCTCAGAAAGACTCCACTTAGAACAAGAATAAGAACAACACAGAGAATGAAGCAAAACACTCTCAGAAACAATGAGATTATTTTTACATTATGTATGTGTTTTTCATGTTTGTTCCTTTTTATCTTTACTTACATATCAATTGGAATAAAAGAAACCTGTATCAGAAATGGGTTAAAACAGGTCAGAGAGACAAACAAGTCACTCCCCACTAGAATTCAACGAGGTAGAGAAAACAGTGTTAGCCTGTGAGCTTGGCATTGTGTCTTAAGATTTCACAAATATTTGCTGCCTGGACACATTTTGCTTGTTCGCAGGAAATCAGAGATCTGAGCAGGAAGGGTTTAGGGGATGGAGTATACTGGAATTTACACCAAGATGGATGAATGTGGATGGATGGATGGATGGATGGATGGAATGATAGATAGATGGATGGATTGACATATGATAAAACATATATAGAAAAATATTAATTGCATAATCTAGGTGGTAAGGATATTGGTGGTCCCTGTACAATTCTTTCAACTTTCCTGCTTGTTTGAAATTTTCCATAATAAAATGTCAGACATAAAACCATGGCTGAATGTCCCTCATGGCTTGGTTCTTGACAGGTTCAAGGAGCTTGTTAAAAAGTAAGGCTCCTGAGCAGCACGTGGCCTACGTCTGAGTTTCTGGGAGTGACGCCTGACAGGCTACATTTTCAAAGCTCACCTGGATTTCTTGTGAAGCTGGGTTTGAAAACACCATGGAAGAGTCACCTTGGGAAAGTTCATCAAAATCTCTGCCTTTTGCCCATGAACTTGCAACAACTGCATCAGAACAGTGGCTGCAGGACTGACACTCAGATTAACAGGCTAGAATCCAGATCGCCAGCCTCCAGAGCAGTGGAAATACTCGCCACAGATATTTGATGGTGGAATCATGAAAGCAAACCCAAGGTAGCCAGGTAGCCACACTGGATCAGTCGCCTCGGCCTCTCAGGCCTCAGTTTCCTCACCTTATAGGGTTAATAGGAAGAGGCAAGCAGAGAACACAAGCCTGTGTGCTTCCACATCAACATATACTGATCCATTTATTCATACAACAAATATGTACTGACGGCATTGAAGGCTGCCCACCCCACAAGGCCCCACCTCTGTCATGATAAGTATAGTTTAGGGAAAAGTAGACATGCATTCACACCCCTCTTTCGGGAGGAGGGGGCAGTGGTCGAGGACCCTCATGAAGACAGGGGCAGTAGGAAGGGGCATCCACTACTCCAATATTTAATGACTTAAAGCAAGGATGATTTACTTATGACACCAATGATTGCTTTATTATTCTCTCCTGGTTCTAGAGGTTGACTGCATTTAGCTAGGCCATTCTCATGAGATTGCAGCCACTTGGTGTACACAGCTGAACTCATATCCAAGGCTCCCTCAAACACATGTCTGTGGTTGAAGCTGGCTGTCAGCGAGTCCTCTCCTGAGGCTACTCCCCAAGCACTGTGCATGACCTTGCTGTGTCGTCCTGGGTTCCTTAGAGCATGGCCACTCGACTGCAGGAGCAAGTATTCAGGAGACAAGAAATTAAAGCTACATTGCCTTTATGTTCTCACCTGGGCAGCAGCAGAAGTCATTTCCAATGTTTCTATTTGTTTGCAGTCATTAAGGTCAATCCAGATTCAAGGGAATAGACAGACCCCAACACTTGAGGAATGTCAACATCATATTATAAATAGAGCATTGGGACAGGTGTGATGTGATGGCCATTCTTGGAACATACAGTTCCCATATCCCCACCAGAGAGAGTGGTGGATCGGGTATCCCCAGAAGATGATTTGCTCAGTGTTGGAAGGATGAGGGGGTGTCTCCATGGAGAGAGAGCCACATGAGCCTGGCAGAGTAAGCAGACAACAGGTGTGACTAGGAAGTTACGGGGCCCCACACTGATGGAACCCAGAAGGCTGGGAGCAAAGAGGTAGAAGTGTGTCACCCATGAACACTTTGCTAACCTAGGAAGGCCATGCTCACTGCACTGAGCACTTGTGTGGCTGTGTTCATCTTCCTGGGGACATGGAGGACTAGCAGCAATGCCCGTCTCTGTGAAAGTGCGCTCAGCCTCCATCCTTACACTGCCCATGTGCAGCCACCAGCCACGTGTGGCTCTGAGCCTTGGAAAGTGGCTGCTCATGCTGGGATGTGCTCTGAAGGTAAAACTTGGAGGACTTAGTTGGAAAAGAAAGACTTTTTTATATTGATGGGATGATGAAATAATCATAGTTTGTATATATCAGGTATATTATTAAAATTAATTTCACTTTTTTTTTTAACATGGCTATTAAAAACTATAACGTTTATACATGGCTCACGTTGTATTTCTGTTGGGCAGCACTGCTCCAGTCATCAGAACACCAAGCTGTCCCTTCCCTGTGAGTATGCCACACTAGTTCCCCTGCCTGGCATCCTCTCCCACTCCCAGTCACTGCCAACCCTGCTGCCTTCCAGAAGTCCTGCCAGTCTGCTTCCCAGAGCCCAACTCTAGTCCTGCCAAGTTTTGTCTTCAGATCAGCTTGCTCCTGTTTGGGGCCTGACATAACTTGCTCCCTAGATGTGATCCTTGCCTCTGGTTTATAATAAGAACATCGTTTAATCGACTCAGATGAAGTTACGAACTCGTTGCCACTGGCCTCTTTCTCAGAAAAACTCAGATTCTGTGGCAATGAATAACACAGCAACAATAAGTACATGTCTTCGACAGAGTCTCCTGCACTTGTAAACGCTGGTGATCAAAGCCCTGGGAAACGATAAAGTGGCCTCACACAGTGTGTTTCCTTTCCCAACGCCTCAGAAAACAAGAGAAAAACAGCTCAGAGAGGGCATCATCATGGCAGAGTAAGCAGACAGGTTCCTGACACGCAATCGGTGCCCTGTTTCCCTGAAGACACTTGAACCCTCCAGCCTCTTTTTTTTCCCTCTCTCTAGAATTGAATGGGTGCAGGCCTGAGCCATCACTGCTCTTCGAAATAAGCTGACCCTTGGACACAGGTTTCAACTACACAGATCCACTTACATGCGAATTTTTTTTCAGTAAATACATACTGTGCTATAAGTGTATTTTCTCATTTTTATGATTTTCTTAATAATATTTTCTTTTATCTAGCTTACTTTATTGTAAGAATACAGTATATAATACATATAACATAAAAAATATGTGTCAATCAACTGTTATCAGTAAGGCTTCCAGTCAACAATAGGCTATTAGTAGTTAAGTCTTAAGCGGGGTCCAAAAGTTACACGCAGATTTCCCACTGCACGGAGGTCAGTGCCTCTAACCCCTGAGTTGTTCAAGAGTCAGCTGTACGTACACAATCTCTAACTGTATTTATTTTCTTGGACTGGTTTTTACCTAGAGGACAAACGTCTCTAGCACTGGTAGAAAGGGTTAGTTTTCTGATCCTTTTCTTGGTCTGCATTGTTAACTTAGCCCTCTAATTAACATTTACACTGACATTTCTCCAGCTAGCTCTCAGTCCAGAAATTATTTATTTTCAGAAAGCTCAAAAAGATATTCATTGGGCCTATTTTTTTCCTCCTAGTAAGGAATGCAGTAGAGGAGAAAGACAATTGGATGTCCTTAGTTCACTCAAAAATTTTAAGAATTTAAACCATCTCCACCAGGCATGGAAAATGCTCACTGTTGAGGAACACAGTAAGCAAGAAAAGATCTAACTACACAAAACATGTCCACAGAGGGGCCAACCGGGCTACATGACGCATACATATAGATACTCAAATATAAACTTGAACATAAATAGATATTCTGTTTAAATACTGCTAGCCAATTGATATATGTGGAAGTATGACCATCACTATTTGAAACTCAGCCATCTTCTTTTTGCTTCCAATAGGCAGTTCATGTGAAGCCATGTGAGCCAGGGAAGGCCATTAGTGGTGATATGGAAGCTGCCGGTGGTTTTTACAGAGAATACACCACACCCTTGCTAAGTGACTAGCATTATCTCATTCAGCCCCCACAACCCCTGGAAGATGGATGTTAAGACAATTATATAAGTGGAAGTGGGAAGACACAAACAGGCCACGTAACTTGTCCAAGATCGGTAGCAGAGCTGGCATCTAGACAGGGCGTCATCCACCTCTGAGCACATGCTCTGACCACTGGGAATACCTCCTCTTGAGGAAAACAGAAAATTATTCATTCATTCATGTTTGTTTTCTTTGCAAATATTCAGATTGGTCCTTGATATATATCTCAAGTACCAATCTGAATATTTTCAAAGATACACACACACACACACACACACACACACACACACACACACACACACATACATATATATGTGTGTATAGAGAGAGAGAGAAAGAGATCTCTCAAGGAAAATTGGATATTCTTGGCTCACTCAAAAATTTTATATATATAAACTGTGGAGCCACTTGTGGCTAATGTCTTGAAATTCAATTTCACCTGGTACCACCCAGGATTTACCCCAGCTGGAGCCCTCTCTGCATCGTCTCCTTTCAAATTCTGCACCACCCTGGAAGGTCCATGACTTAGTAAGAGAAGAAAGGTTCCTGACACGCAATCGGTGCCCTGTTTCCCTGAAGACACTCGAACCCTCCAGCCTCTTTTTTTTTCCTCTCTCTAGAATTGATGAGCTGCCTACTCCAGGGGAAAATTATTCATTGTGTGGACAGCAGTGGAGCACTGAGGTAAAAGAGATGGATTTTAAGAAAGCACAGACTAACTTTTTCTGCAGAGAATAACACCAAAGCTCCAAACTTTGAGTAAAAAAGTTAAACATCAGTAGTAAAGAACTTACTAATAAATGACAATTTTTGAAGATTCACTAATAAATGACACTTTTTTGAAGATTCACTTTTTCTCTGGGCTGAGCACATTTCATTTTCAGAACTCTACTTGGTAGAGACTACCATTTTTCCCTGTGTTATGCTGAGGAAATTAGAGTTTTCAGAGCTATCAAAGTCTTTCACGTTCTGGTCCACTCCCGTCGTCAGGGCTACACACATGCTCCCGAAACCTGCAGCATCACACAGCGGTCCAGGGGTGATGACATTCGTGCAACTGGAATCTGGAATGGCTCCACTGGCTCCAGCTCACAGGCAAAGACCCACTTACATCAACACGTATTCAATGCCTGAAATGTTTAGCACAAAGTGCAAAACCTTCAGCCTACTGAGAGTTATCTTAACACTATAAATTCCATACAAACTAAACTCATTTATGTTGTTTTCATAGTAAGTATCATGCATTTTCTCCTGCCTGCCACTGCTTTCCAAGGTGTCCTAACAAAGGACTCTGTCTGGAGAGGGCAGGAGAGCACGGACACCTCAAAACCCCCCACCTCAGAAAACCGAAGAGTCACTTCCAGGGTCGTGCAGAATTTAAAAGGAGACAATGCAGAGGGGGCTCCAGCTGGGGTAAATCCTGGGTGGTACCAGGCGAAATTGAATTTCAAAACATTAACTGAAGGAAAGGTCCATGACTTAGGGGTGGAGGGTGCTGGTAGAAGCATCTTACACTTGGCAGTATCTACATGGATAAGTCAAGAGGATTATCTGCTCTGAAGTAAGGTAGACTGAGTAAAGCACTGAGGACAGAGACTGACAAGAAAGAGGAAAGGCTTAGCAGACACTGGCACCTGCAGAGTCCTTCAGTCCTCCATCAGAAATGTGCATTTCCTGCACTAGCCCAGCGGACCAGGCCCTGGGACACGAGTCTTGAAGGGCTTTGTAGATGTGCTAAGAGTATGTCAATTCCTGGAACTCTGCTTCCATGGGAACTTTCCTTAAGCAAAGCATTCACCTTGAGGCTGGACACCAGGCATGGAAAGGACCCAGCATATCTTTGCTCAGTCCTGGGTAGCCCTGCATTAAACCTCTTGTGTCTTTGGGGACCCTTAAGGATATCTGCAGCAGGCATCTGGGGGAGATGGTGTGGAGAAGTGGTCCCCAACCTTTTTGGCACCAGTGACAGGTACTCCTATGAGAATCTAATGCATGATGATCTGAGGTGGAGCTGAGGCGGTGATGCTAAGCACTGGGGAATGGCTGCAAGTACCGATGAAGCTTGCTCACTTGCCTGCCACTTGCCTCCTGTTGTGCGGACTGGTTCCTAACAGGCCACAGAGGTTGGGACTCCTAGTGTAGAGGGAATAAAGTGGTGGGAGTACAGCACAGGGCTCAGAGCCACCTTCTTCACCAGCAGCAGACACTAGACTACAGCAAAAGCCACAGAAGAGAATTAAAGTCTAGAAAGTTTGTTTTGTGCATCCTAACATCTCATTCTATGCTTCAAACCAGTTACTAATTTCTTCTCAGAAGACAGGAGGCAGTAAAGAAGAGAGGTGAAACCCATGAGCTCAGCATTTTTAAAGAGAGTTGGCCAGCATTTTCCAAAGCGTATAAGAGAAAGATGCTAACGCTATTGTTTGTGGTGAGACTGAGATGAAGAGAGAGATGTGTAATCTATTAAGTAAGCTCACTCAGAGCATGATGGAGCTATGGGCCTGGCAATGTGCCCCTGGCACCCATGGTGAGAGGTAGTTTTCCTCCTACCCGTGGGCTGAGGAGGGTGGAGACGGGAGCTGAGACACAGACCCAAATGCAGCAGAGTCTAGAGAGCCAACAGCCACTGCTGGCACACATCCTAGGCCAGGCGGAGGAGGCACCACCTTCCAGAGCACGGCAAGAGCTTGCCTTTTCCCCAGACAGCCCTTTGTTGGGGCCTCCCTCTGCCACTTGCCACTATGACATTGGCCACATGTGGAAATGGAGTCTTACGTTCCCCTACCAACAGGAGAGGTGACATTCTTCCATGGTGCAGCCATCTGGAATCTGTCATAAGGCCTCAGACCCAAGACGAGAAGGCAAATTTTCAGCCACTCTCATTTTCCTGCATCCATTTCTTCCTATTTGGTGGCTGAAACAAAGGGAGTTTAGTTTAGCCATTGCACAGAAGATCTCTAAAGGACCCAAGTATTCTTCTCACTCCTCAAAAGATCTGGGGATGCTCACACCAACTGCAGAGACTGGACACCCTCTTTCCTATAAAACAGGCCAGTCTAAGTGGTGCGTGAAGGAGGAAGGCTCCTGCATTGCAAAACCATGCAGAAAATAAGGCCCTTCATAGGAGAGGGGGATCAAGACCCACTCTACCCAAAGCTGGCAGCCCTTGCACGGGCTGTTGCTTCTAATTTAAATTCTCATTTCTTATTCTATTTTGAGATCCTCTCTGGGATTTCAGGAATGTTGAGACGTGCCAATTGTAAAGCCCTGAGTACAGAATGCTCACACTGGCTGAAGGCAGCGCACATGGAAACACATCACTCATCAGGACTCGCCTTCAGGCCTTGGAACCAAGCTCTGAAGGTCCAGGAGAGACCCACAAGATGGCTGAATGCCAACTAGTGAGACAGAGGCTTTGAGGCACCCTGTAACTCCATAATGCAAGGGAAAATTAGCCTTTAAATGAGGTTAAGTTCCTAGGGAATGATGGTAAATAGAGCAGGCAGTTCTTTAAGTAGAAATAAAGTGGGTTTGGTTGCCATAAAACTACAATACACAGCTTAGCTGGGAGAAGTGGATTCCATTTGGAAGAGAGAGTAAATTAGAATACAGGCTCAAAGAATCTTGAGAGGGTCCTTTGGACTAGGAAAGAAGGGAAGCAGGAGGGAGAGAAGTGGGGAGACTGAGTGATCTAGTCAGCTAGCTGAAGGAGAAAAATGTCACCTTGAGATTTCACAGCATTCCGCGTTTGCCTCCCGCCCATCTCCCCAGGTCTCTCCCCCACACAACCTCTCGCAGCTCGGTTTAGCAAACATCAATAAGAAACAGTGTGAACTTAGTGCCCATCTACTTCTAAGATTTTTCACACATTTAAAGATGTTTCACATATTTTTTTCTACCATACTCCCTCCAATGAGGCTCTGTAGTATGTGTCTGCATTGTTTTTAACCTCTTCGCTTGTGCAAAGAACATTTCAAACTCGAAGGACTCTGCCAGGAATTTCTTAGTTTGATTTGGGGGAGGGGAAGGTAGAATCATCAAATGAAAACTGAATTGAGCAACAAAGAAAATGCCATTTTGTGTTTTATTGGCTTAAAAACAAACAATAAAGGCTGACTTGATATGTTGACAATGTTCCAGGTCAAAAACCAAACCAAAGAGAAGAGGCATGCATTAATTGAAGTCCCAGTGTTCTCCTGCTGTGTGCTGTGTGAGGCACCAGGCTGGTCATTCATGTGTCTAATATACTATTTGCTCTGCAGCTCTTGACAGGATGGAGATGAGGGAAGAACTTCCACATCCACTAAGCTCACCAGAACTCCCTCGGGCGAGGAGAAAGATAGTTTCACTTCCAAAGCTTTGCATGTTGATGAGAGTATGAGTCAGGAAGTGAATGGATTTAACTTGCTTGAAGATAAAGCTGCTAGAGATTTTCAAATTGGAGTCTGGTCTCCTTTATATATAAAAAGTCACTGATTTGTGTCTATTCAGAGCTCTGATTTTCCATGTTACTGGAGTTCCTTTTTTTTTCTTAGAAAATGCTAAATATTTAAAGGCTTAAAGTGGCCAGGAAATTCATATTTCACATTCAAGAATAATTTCATTCCATTCTAAAATTAGAAATAGAGAAAGTCGAGAGAATCACAACAAGTTGTTGAAATGAGTATGTTGGATCAAGTCTTTTTGTTTGTTTCAAATTCATTTTACTGATTCTCGATAATCCCTAAGGGGGGATGAATATTATTCCCCTCAATTGTAGTGATAACGCCAGGCCCCAGAGGTAGGATGACTTTCCCAGAATCCACCTCACCACAGTGGAGAAGGGGCTGGGCCTGGGAGCCTCTGCCTCCATCTGAATGCAAGCTGCCATTCTGGGAATGTCAGTTGTGTGGATGATGATTTCATGCATTTGCTGTTGGAAGAAGCATTCAGGAAATGAGCCTCAGGCATATTTATTTTGTTGAAAAACTAAAAATGTCACATACACGGTATGGCCACCTACTTGGCACTGGAAACAACATAACATTGTTATTTTTCTGTGGAACCAGAATGTTAAATTTGATAGCTAAATAGTTTTTGGGTGTGTTTCAGAAAGAAACATCTATATTCGATGCTGAACAGCTCTCTAAAGGATCAACAAAAGCAGAATAATTTTCATTTTCTTGAAGGCACAGAATTTTGGCAAGGGCACTTAAAAAAAAAAAAAACTATTAATAGATCTTCATGCCCAAGATCCAAGTAATACACTGGTGTCCTGAGCAAATTGTAAATGGCTCCGCGCCTTGCCCACCCCTCTGCCCTACTGGGCCTCAGTTCACAGCCGAGAGTGGTTGCACTGGGTGTTGGCTTTATACATAGTATCCTTCACACTTTCCTCACTTAGCCATGAGTCTTGAAGTTCACTACAAGTGTATACGTATCATTTTCCTTAAGTGGATGGAATACAGTCTAGTTAACAACTTCACCTGTTATGAACATTTAGAATATTGTCAATCCAACAGCTAAAAAATCAACAAATTTGAATTTGCAATTTTCTGAAGCTGAGCATTTTTATGTTTATTATCCACCTGTATTTCATTGTCTATGAGTCACCTATTTATTTTACCCATTTGTCTATTACCCATTTGTCAATTTTTTGCATTGTTCTTACGGTTTATAGGCACACTTTGTATATTCTGGAAGCTGTTCTTTGTTTGCTAAATATTTTTTTTCCTGTTACTCGTCTTCTCCAAATGTTTCAGAACAGTTATTCTTCTGCACTTTCTTTTGCATGTAAACTTAAGACTCAGCTTTCCAATTCTAACTGAAAAAAGTCTATTTCATTTTGATTGTGATTAAAATAAATTTATATTATTTGGAAAGAATTAAAATCTTTATAATATTAAGAAATTTCTTTCAGAGGAATGATATGTCTCTATTTATTCAAAAGTTTTTATATTTTTTGTTAAGGTTTAACTGTAGATTTCTGATAGATAGCCTCTATTAGGTTGAGGAAATGTTTTCTCTATTAAGTTAATTAGGAAAGAGTATTGAATATTTTTTTTTTTTAATTTATATTCACTGAGAAAACATGATTTTTCTTTTTGTTCACTAAGGGGATAAATTTATCAATAGATTTTCTGATATCTTACATTCCAGGTGTAAAACCTAATTGTTCATGATATTTTACTTCTTAAATACACAATTAGAATTCATGGGGCTAATATTTTATTTAGGATTTTCACAATTAGATTCATAAGTGATATAAATCTGGGATTTTTTTCCTTGTACTATCTCTATCTAGCATGGGATAAAGATTATTCTAACTTTATACAATGAGTTGGGACATATGTCTTATTCTCCATTTACTGGAAAAATATACATAAGATGGGGATTTTTTTTTTCTTACAAGTTTGATAAAACCCTCATGTACCATCTGGGTCTGGGTGGTTTTTGGGGCGGGGAGAGGGGTTTTGTTTTTGTTTTTGTTTGGGTTTTTTTGCAGCAGAAGGGTATTTCATCCATTTAGGCTGCTATACCAAAGTACAACAAATGGGATGGCTTATAACCAACAGAAATTTATTTCTCAGATTTCTAGAAGCTGGAAGTCTGAGACCAGAGTGCATAATGGGCAGGTACGGGGTGCATTCCAGACTGCAGTCTTCTTGTTGTGTCCTCTAATGAGAGAACGGGTGAGAAAATGTGTTAGAGAACTCTGAAGGGTCTCTTTTATAAGGAATCCCATTCATAAGGCCCCACCCTCATGACTCCATCACCTCTGAAAGGTGATACCTTCTAACAGCATCATACTGGGTGTTAGAATACCAACATGTGACTTTTGGGGGACACAAACATTCAAATCACAGCAGTGGGTGCTTTCGAAAGGATGATTACCACAATAAGCTGGGTCCTCTAATAGGCCATTTGCTCTTCCTGTTTCCATGATTTAAAGTGAATACTTACCAAACACTAGTTATGTTTGTTCCCAAATCTGTTCATGACAAGTGTACCTGTTGTAATAATTTTATTTAATTTAATATTATATAAGCCAATGGAATAAACACCAAATTTATTTTTATGAAGATAAAATTGAAGCTTTAGGAGAACTAAATAGAATTCAGTCACTAAGAATAATGGCTTCATTTAAATGTGCTAATACAACTGGAAATGATAGCAGAGTAGAAGGCGAGAATCACAAATATTTATTTTCTGGCTATTCAGAGTGTGGTCAATGGACTACTAGCACCAGCATCCCCTGTAGACCTGCTAGAAATCTCAGGCTTACTCCAGAACTTCTAAGTCACACTGCATTTGATCAAGATTTCCCAAGAAATGCACAGACACATTAAAGTCTGAGAAGCACTAATATGGAAGGATTCCACAGCCATATTACATTAATTGTGTTTACACTTTTTCTCTGTATTTAAAAATCAAAATCAAAATTGGAAATTACTGATGGTGAATTATAGATATGGTTTATGTAAGATAGATGATGGAGACATCCATTCAGCAAACACATTTTCAAAGAAAAGTCTTGATCCAAAATGAAAAGATCAGTGAGTATATATGATTGCACGTTTTCAATTAAAGTAAAATGTTTGAGGTCTATAATGACTATTTTTTATGATTTCTCCCTTTAACACACTTTTTCACTTAACCAACTGACTGCAAGTCTGGACTGTTTTGTATAGGAGATTTTACTATAATTTCATTTATTTTTGCTTATCATTACTTTCATACAGCATCCCAAAAATGCTGTCATAGAGTTGTATTCAATTATAATGTTTTTCATAACAGCAGTTCTGGGCACTTTTCCATTTCTAAGGTTTTTATGTGTCTCGTTTTTGCTGTTTTGAGTTTTTTATTTGTTTGTTTTTACTTGTTCAGGGTAGCCAGAGATTTATTTAAATTATTTTTTGTTTTCAAAGCACACTTTCATCTTGTTTTTTTGTTTGTTTATTTGTTTGGTTGGATTTTTTTACTAATATTTAGCTTAGTTTTATTATTTTCTTACTCCTGCTACCTTTGGATTTTTTTTTCTGTCTCTTCTATTTTCTAAAGCCAGGATTGAAAGCTACAAAATTTCCTCTGACAATTGCTTTGTCCATGTTCTTCATAATGTGGTACTCTCATGGGTATTCATTTCTAAATCCATAACTTACAAATGTAGTTTTTATTTTCTTTTTATTTTAAAGAGTATTTTTAAATCTTGAAATAGAATTACTTTGCCACCCTTTTGATGTCAACGTCTTTTTTTCTGCATCCTGTTCAGAGAATATTGCCTATATAATTGCTGCATTCTGGAATTTACCAAAATATTCTTTATGTTCTGCTTTAGCAACAATTTTTGTGAATCTTCCATTTGTGTATGAAATGAAGGCATGGTCTCTGTTGGCATAAAAGAAATAGGTCTGAGTGCATAGATTTATATACATCTTGTTAAAAAATAAGACAAGCTCAAAATGGAGTCGCTTATGTTAAGCTCCACATCACCAAACAGTGACTTAATTATAGTATTAGCTCTCCCAAAAATGAAATCTTAAACCAGTCAATTAGGAACCACCTGATCAGCACTATTAAGTAATCTGCCTGATAGACCCCAGCCATTCTTCTAAGAAAAGTAAACCTTGCAATAACCAACCAGCTTTTTTTGCCCAATATAACTTTCTTGTTCCCATTCCCTTCTGGCTATAAAAATCTTTCATTTTGTACAGCTCCTTGGATCTCCTTTCTATCTGCTAGAATGAATGCTGCCCTATTTAAGTTGATTTTTGCTAAAATAAACTCTTAAAAATTTAATATGCCTCAGCTTATCATTTAACAATATGTAATCATGCCTGTTAACCATTCTATTCCAATCTTCTATATCCTTCTTATTTTTGTCTGCTGTGGAAGATACAGTAAACTCCTTACCCAGCCATTTCACTCCGCTTCTACTTCATCAGACACCCTGATTTTTTTTAAGGGTAGCAATATGCCCAGGCTAGGAGATGAGTCACAATTAAGTGTAGGCCAGCATTTCTCAACAGAGGCTTTGCTGACATCTTTACTCCTACTTGGGATGCTAGTATAAGAAGATAAGCTCTAAAGTTATGGCAGCCATCTTGTGACCATTAGGCATCTTTACTCATTTACAAGTTCATTTGCTCACCACTCTTTGTATTGTCTTCATATTTCTCTTGTATCTATTTTATTTTGCTGGTATATGTTTCTTTTTAAAGAATCTCTCATAGATAGTTTATAGGTAATAATTTTCTGAGTCTTTGGTGCCTAACAAAGTCTGTCATTCACTCCTGTTTCACATTTCATTGACCGTGGGCCTGAACTCTCCAAACCCTCCTGCCTTCACAGTATCTTCTACATTTGGTTTTGCTCCAGTTTTCTTTTTTAATAGGATCTGATCTTGTCTGCCTACATTCTGTCTTTCCAGAATTGTTCATAAGCTTTCCCACCCTTGTGACACTCTTTTATTTTGCTACATCATTAAGAATAGATTTAAAGAATATATTTAAATAGATTCTTTAAATTTTTTTTTATTTTGTCATGTTATGAGAATTGAAGCTGAAATGAAGGCTGATGTGTGATGTCAGTTGGTCATTGTAACTCTATATAAAAATTTTTAACAGAAAAATCAATAATTCATTCTTTAGAAAGTTATACTGGTCTTCAAATGAGTCTGTTTAGTCTCAGGAATATACTGATGGTGCTTCTGTGTTGTTTTTGCCCTCTGCTATGTTTTACATTCTTTATTCTGTGGACTCTCTTCTGGTACCTTCTAAAATATACTCTTTCTTTTAAGCAGATTCTCAGCCTAAACAACCAGGTAATGTACGAATACATCACACCTGAGACCAGGCCAGGCATGGTGTCCAAAACTCTGCAACTTAGACTTGCATGGCAGTCCATTGAACAACCTCATCCCAATTTCCAGTCAAAATTTGATCTCACAAGTACATCCCAGGAAACTCTTGTTTAAAGCAGAGAATATCTGGAAAGTAAATGACAGAGCCATGGAGGGTCAGGCCCCACCTGGGCTCTAAGCAGAAAGTCACAGACCCCAGGGTCAGGCACCTGAAGCGGCCTCACTAAGTGGGTCGGAGCCCACATCCACCATCCTGGTATGACCCAGGGCACGCATTGAACCTCTCCTGATCATGTGTCCTTAACAGTGAGATGATGAAGTAATAGGGTCTACTTCATGGGACTGCTGTGGTGACTACATCTCAGACATAGTACTGAGAGTGTGATTATTGCCCATCCTCATGACCAACCTCACAAACCTCGCAGCTCTCATTCTCAGCATTCTCCAGGAACACCGCGAGCATTCTTATAAACATAATCTTAAAGTGCAGCTGTCCACAGATCTGCAGGATACAAGCACACACTCTTCACACTACAAAATGGCATGTGTTCATGCCTTACATGTACATGGACTTGTGTATGTGTGTTTGTGTGTGTGCAGGATATATGCCTGTGTGCATGATTGTGTGTATATGAGAGTGTATCTGTGTTTTGGGGATAGGGCATGGCATAGAGCATCTCAGTCCTAAATCCCAATCTAAGTCTCTCAAAGTTTCTCAGTTTACAAAAATCACTAAAACTCTTTGTCAAGCACAGCTATGCTGATGCTCATTCGCACTTCCAAAGGGATGTTCCAGCTGTCTTTACAGGGCTTACATTAGCATAAATATTACATTAGTTGGACTGTTTAGAATGTGCTTATCTCTCAAGAGACACTGCAACATGATCTTGAAACACTTAAGTCTGACATATGTATATCACATTTAAATAAAATACCAAGACAACTCAGTTATGTGACTGACAGCAAGGAATGGGAGGCACAGACTATCATTTCTTCTTGAAGAAAAAATTTATTTCTAAAATATTTATGGATTGGTTTCTGAAATTGCTTTGTAATCTATAGAGGAAATTGTCCTTTAAACATTTTCCATGATATTAATGTCTTTCTAAAGCCATAATCAACTTTCTCTCCATCAATTTTCCAAGTTGACTCTCCCCTAAGCTCTTCTCTCTCCTGAAATTATTCTACAACTCAATTATGACCTAATATTCAGTACTTTCTGTAATTGGAGAAACTACCCATAGAAAGTCAGATAGAAATTTGAGTATTACATTCATCATCTGTGTAGTGACACAGGCTTCCTCGGCAAAGCGGACATATTTTAATTGTAAATGCAACCCAGATCATCATAAAAAGTAGGCAGGTGTGTATGAGATGCCATTGTCTTCTCAGTATTTTAATGAAATCATATACCAGGTATGCAGATTTATACCTTAATGCCAATAGAAGGTTTCGTCTTAGTCGGTTGGAGATGTTGTAACAAGATACCACAAACTAAGTGGCTTAAAAAGAATGGACATTTATTTCTCACAATTCTGGAGAATAGAAGTCCAAGATCAGGCAGAGGTGGGGAGCAAGCTCTCTTGGGACTCTTATAAGGGGATTAATCCCATCATGGGGGCTTCACCCACATGACCTCATCTAATCCTAATCATTTCCCAATACTATCACACTGTGGGGCTAACGTTTCAACATGTGACTTTGGGGGAAAATAAACATTCAGCCCATAACAGTTTCCAAGGTATCTGTGTTGCAAAGAGCAGAATTCGGTCAAGGCTTCTGATTCTGTCTCCATTGTTTCCGTTGTATGATCTCAGAGTAAACTGTTCCTCTGCTTACAGCACTCTGACATCAAATGTGTGGGTTTTCCACACCAAGCAATTCTCCAGTTTTCTGTGGACACTAACTAGGTGTCCAATCACTGAGCACAATTCTGACAGTAACTGTCCAGAGTTAATGCAGATCCCATGGGAATGATTTCCACTTAATTCTCTAGATAAGGGAAATTCACTCCTTTGGTTGTACTACAACTAGTTTTCTTTAAACTCTTGGATCCAGAACAATCTTGGAGGATTAATATTTCTGTTTCTAACTTACTACTAATCTACAGTAACCAAGAGAACACAGTACTGGCATAAGGATAGACATATAGTTAAATGAAATAGATTGAGAGTACAGAAATATGGTCACATTTGTGGTCATTTGGTTTTCAACAAGGTGTCAAAGCAACTAAATGGGGGAAAGAATAGTCTTTTCAACAAATGGTTCTGGGACAACTGGATAGCCACATGCAAAAGAATGAAGTTGGATCCCTACTTCATATCATATACAAAAAATAATAAATAGATTATGGATATAACTGTAACAACTAAAAGCAAAAAATTCTTTGAAGAAAATATAAGAGTAAATCTTCATGTCCTTGGGTTAGGCAAAAGTTTGTTAGATATGACTCCAAAAGTACAAGTGACAAAATGGAATATAAATTGAACTTTATCGAATCAAAAACTTTTCTGCTGCAAACAATACCATCAAGAAAGTGAGCAAACAACTCGTAGAATAAGATATTATAATATATCTGAGATATATATATAAACATTTAACATATAAATATGTATGTATTTATATATCTGATAAGGGCCTTGTATTCAGAATATATAAACAACTCTTGTAACTTAACAATAAAAGACAAACAATTCCATTGTAAAAAGAGCAAAGGATTTAAGTAAACATTTCTCCATAGAAGATATACAAACAGCCAATAAGCACATGAAAAGATGCTCAACATCATTAGTTATTAGGGAAATACAACACCAAATCAAAATGAGATACCACTTCATACCCACTAGGATGGTTGTAATCAAAGAGACAGACAATAACAAGTGTTGGGGAGGACGTGGAGAAGTTGGAACATTTAAATATTGCTTGGAAGAATGTGAAATGGTGCGGCAACTTTGGGAAATAATTTGGCAGTTCCTCAAAATGTTAAGTTTAGGGTACTATATGACCCAGCAATTCTGCTCCCAGATATCTACTCAAGAGAAATGAAAACGTATATGAACATGAAAACTTGTAAGCAAGTGTTCATGGCAGCATTTTCATAATAGCCAAAAAGTAGAAACAGTCCAAAGTTCCATCAACTGATAAATTAATAAATAAAATGTGATATATCCATTCAATGAGATATTTGGCTATAAAAAGG
The DNA here is from genome assembly GCF_000151845.1 of Pteropus vampyrus. Taxonomy (NCBI): domain Eukaryota; kingdom Metazoa; phylum Chordata; class Mammalia; order Chiroptera; family Pteropodidae; genus Pteropus; species Pteropus vampyrus. Next base: position 76,369 of record NW_011889250.1, read on the forward strand.
AATGAAGTACTAATACATTTAAAACATGGGATGAATCTTAAGGGTATTTGGCTAATAACAAAAGAGTATATGATTTCATTTACATGAAATGTCTGGAATAAGCAAATCTATAGAGGTAGAAACTAAATTAGTGGTTGCCTAGGGCTTAAGGTAGGAGGGATGAGAAATGTCTGCTAACGGAAAGGATAGGGGTTTCTTTGGGGGAGGACAAAAAAGTTGTAAGATTAGATTGTGGTGATAGTTGCACAAGACAGTGAATATATTAAAAAAGGATAGATTGTACACTTTAAACGAATGATTAGTAATAGCTCAATAAGCTTGTTTAAAAATAATAGGATAAATAATAAAGGAAAACAAATAAAGCAAAATTTAACTTTGAGGTGCAAATTCTTCAGAATGTTTCACATTTACTAGGTCTCTCAGGAGTCCCTGGACAGAAGTTTCCCCATGTGCCTCCTCTGCTTTCTCTTTCTGTGGACATATGCTCAGGCAATGTGCCCCACTTTGCTATTTACTCTTCTAGGGATTTTCTTTTCTGTTGTCATCTTTATCTCGTTTCTGTTACTACCATGTTCTGAGTATGCCAAGGACTCTGGAGCTAAAAGTGGTGTTTCTCTGCTCAAGTCTAACTTCTGACTGGAAGAGTCTAATAAAAACCTTGTTAGAAATGCACAGAATGGGCTAAAACCAACCCTGCAAGAAAGGATCAGAAGGACGTCTCCTCTGAATAAAATTAAAAAAAAAAAATGCACAAACTTCAGAACATGGATTTTAGTGACTCTGATTCAGTGGTTCAAAAGGCCTTTTTGGATTCCTACTTGCTTTAGGAGAATTAATTTTATTTCTAAGTGAATCCTGGGTAGATAAATCATTTACTGTCTGCTTAAACAATACTGGCTCATGGCCACATCTTTGAAGTTCTAAAGTTGCTTGTAAAGTTTAGATTTACTCCTTTTTCAGTACAGTAGTTCTGGACCCTGCCAGCACTTTTCCAGATGGATATCTCTGTTGCCTTCAATTGTCAGCAGGTCCCAGCTATTTTTTTCAAGGAATAATTTCTTTATTCACGTATTTACTTTCTTTTTTTCCTTTTTTCTTTTCTTTTTTTTTTTTTAAGATTATCAAGCACTGGAAAATCACCTGAGGGTAGAACATCAACATATTAACAATAATTTTAAGTTTTCATTTCTGAAATTTTCTAGATTAAAATTTTTTTAATGAACTTTATTTATATGATAGAAAAATTATAAAAACAAAGCTATAGGCATGGCTCCTGAGGTCTACTTTAATTTTGATTTCTGTTTTGTGTAAATTTTGTTTCTGTACCACTCCTCCACAATTTTTAGGCCCTCATTTATTCCAGACCACTAGAGAACTTGAAGACATGAGCCAGAGCTTGGCAGAAAGTAAGACAAGTTACTCAGCAGGATAGCCACCCAGAGAGATCAGCAAGCCAGCAAGCATTGAAGTGAGCTCCTATTCAGACAGACAGAAACACATGCACAGAGTTAACAGGAACCAGTGTTTTTGAGATGTTGATTAGACATGCGCAAGCTGACATGTTTGAAGAGTAAAAGAGAATACATATTCAAAGTGCTTTTACAACAATTCGGTGCCCTTATTAAAGTAACTAACAATGAGCCTCTGACCAGATGCATATTGTAGCTGCCTTGAAAGGTGCTAAGAAAATGCTCAGATTGGAACTTACTTTCTTCTGAAATACTCCTGAGCTGAGCTAATGACCATGGTTTCCATTCCTAGTGTCATATGGCCAGTTATTTTTCTGTTGACTGTCAGTCCATTTCTATCCTCTGTGTTCTTCTCTGTGGCTAAGGGGATGGAGGTCTGTAAAGTCCGTATCCTGGGCACCTTGCCAGCTAGCTTCCTGATGGGCCCTGGATGGGAAGTCAGAAGAAAAAGGAAGAAAAAGGCCCTTTTGTTCTGCTCCTGGAAAGATCTCTGTGCTGAGTCAGATAGTTGTCCCCCAAAACTAATGTCAGCCCAAAACCATGAATGTGACCTTATTTGGAAATCCAGTCTTTTGGGATGCGATTAAGTAAGTTGAGGTCACACTGGATTACAGCGGGCCTTAAATCCAATAGTTATAGTCCTTATGTGAAGAGGGAAATTTAGACAGGGAAATGCCATGTGAAATGGTAGGCAGAGATTAAAGTGATACCAAGGAATATCATGGAGTACCGGCAACCCTCGGCTAGAGGAAGCTAGAAGTATCCTTTCCCAGAGCCTTCAGAGGGAGCACGGCCCTGCTGACACTTTGATTTCTGACTTCTGCCCTCCAAAACCGTGGGGGAAGAAATTGTTGTTTTAAGCCTCACTGTTTGTTGTACTTCGTAATGGCAGCTTCAGGAAACTCACACAGCCTCTCATGGCAGCATTTTCACAACCAACACCCTAGCTGCAACTATAGGTAGCTGCACCCAGCAGCACTGGGGAGGTTTCAACAGCAGCTGCTGGAGTGCAGGCTCCTGGACTCCTAAGCAGCGGTGATGGCAGCTCAGGACAGCCTTCAGCCATCAGTGATCAGGCAGTAGAGGTGTCCTTGGTCTTCAAACACCCCACCTTACAGGTGAAAACTGAAGTTCAAACAGCTAAGCAGCCATTAAGAGCCCCCAGAGAGAAGAAATGCATGTAAAGTCAGCGCTCTTTCCACCTCACCTCTTAAAAGACTGAATACAAATGAGGGCTCGCTATGGACTGCAAACAGTCACTTACATCCCAGAAACTCCTGGTGTAGCTAAGAGGTTAGCATACACTTGTTATCATGCTGTTATCCAACAACTAATGCAGCATTTATTGACAAAAATTTTGCTGGATACTTGGGCCACACAGATTAATTGTTTCAGTTTTTGCATTTTAGATGCTCATGATTAATTTAGCTAGTAATTGCAGGTACTGTGCTAATCTCTCAAATCAAACCAGGTACAGATTAATGCTCTTCACTGAGAACTGGTAACTCTTACCTTGGAGCACACAGTAGGGTGGTGCTTCCTTATCCTCCCTGATAGGTGGCCCACATGACTGCCTCAGGTTACTGGCTGTGTCTCACTTGAGGCCAGAGCATATTGTCTTCAGAGTGACCCTCCATAGACTCTTTCCTTCTCCTTGGCGATGGCAGTATTTGAAGCAGTAACTGTCCCCTCAGTTTAGGTGACTGACTGCTACTGTGACAAAAGTCCCCTTTAGCCCATGGTGGACATGCAGCATGAGCAAGAAAGAAGTGTTTTTCTGTCTGAAGCTGCTAAGACTTTGGAGCTACTTATCACTATAGCACAACCAGCATATCTGACTGACCCAACAAGTAAGATCAATATCTCCTTTTTAGAAGCTTATGATTCTGTAAAGGAAAATGTTTGTGCAAATAAGGGGTCAGTAAACACTGAGGTCACTAGCAGTCTGGTAGAGAGAATGAGATAGCAATGCAGGATCAGTCAGAAAACTTCTAGAGAAAGATCCCACTCAGTAGAGCTAAGGAGGTAGACACCACCTAGATAGAGGTGACGGAGACCAGAAAACAAGCATAGGCAGAACATTGTACTGCCTATGTTCTGCCAGAGACTGTCCACAGGGCTGGGGAAAGTTTCCTGGGGATCAGCATTTGAATTGAAAGTGAGGCAAAGGGGAAAAGACATTGTCTTTTAACTTAAATACCTCCACTGTCCAGCATGGCACCCATAACGTAGAAACTGTCCCCCAAAGTTTTGCTTGTTGAATGCATGGATGGAGTGATAGGCAAATTCAAGAGCAGAGAGACACATATAATGGATTGGGGCCAAGAAAGTTGTGTGGGTGTTCAGGAGAAGAATGAGCTTCTTCTGGAGACCTCTCAAGTCAGATTGTTCTTTAGTGTATTCTGCATACCCCACCTCCTGAAGTCAGAAGGTGATGCTCATCCTATTGATTCTTTCTTTCCCCGATCAGTTGGGGTTCTCCAGAGAAACACAATAAGAGATATATACATATACATAAGCACACACGCATAAAGACACACACAGAATCAATAGGAGATATGTACACATACCTACATACATCCATACACACACACTCATATACTTCAAGAAATTGGTTCACATGCTCATGGGGGCTGGCAAGTCTGAAATCTGTAGAGCTGGCTAGAAACTCAGGCAGGAGTTGATACTGCTGTCTTAAAACAGAATTTCTTCTTCTTTGGGAAATCTCCATTTGGAAGGCCTTCAATAGATTGGGTGAGGCCTACTCATACAATCAAAGGTCATCTCCTTTGCTTAAAGTCAGCTGGTCATAGATGTTAACCACATCTACTCAATACCTCCACAGCAGTACCTAGATAAGTTTTTGATTGAGTAGATGGGTACTAGAGCCCAGGCAACACAGAAAACTACCCATCACAAATATTTCTTATCCTGGCTCCCTTCCCTCCTCTCTATCCTGGCTCTTGACATTATCCTTGGATGGGACACCATGGTGCTGGTCAGGTCACCCAGGTACCAGTTGAGTCAGCTATCCAGTCCACAGTTACTGTTTCTTGGCTCTGCCCCCAACCATGAGGGAGCCTGTGGAATTGGCCTCACTTCCTTGTTCCTGGGCCTACCGCTCAATGGTTGCCTTCAGAAAATTATCGGTGCACATGTATTGGATTCGGGTGGTGACCTAAGATATCCCAGAATCTCTCACCTGATCATCCCCACAAGCCTAACTCACACTTCAGAAGCAAGGTTTCTGAAGCCAAAGCAACAATAAAAACAGTCCTAAATTCAATGACTTTATTCTTGAGCCAAATAAACCCCAAAAGGGGAACTCTTGGGATATGTCTAAGCTTATGCTATTATGAAATTGTATTTAAGCGAAATAATTATCTTTGAGATTCTTAGTTTGTGTATTTGCCTCAGGGGTGAGACTAACCAGTCATGTCTGAATTCTGAATCCATCACAGAGTAACTATTTCTGGCAAAGAATTCAGAATTGATTTTCAGGCCCTTGGTCATTTGGAGGGCTGGGACACAAGTCAATAGATAAAATATCCTCTCATATTATAAGAACCAAAATATCCAGTATTAATATACACAGCCATATATGGCTATATCTATATATATCCACTCATCCATCCATCAATCTATCCATCTATCCGTCCGTCCGTCTGTCCGTCCGTCCATCCATCTATCCTTGCATAGACATTTCCTTCTGCTCCAGTGCTGTCCTTCTTGCTTGCCAATAAAAAAGGTCTTAATATTTTACTTGTCTGGCTTGACAAATAAAAATTGTCTTCTACTCAGCAATACAAATAAAATCCCACAACTGCACCAAGCCTTAAGGCAATCTCAAACTCAGAAATGGTGAGAGGTATCTGAAAGCCTCTGTCATTCTCTCCAGTCCTGACTTGTTTTGCTTGGCTGATGGGAAGACCAGGGCCCTAAATGACTTCCAGAAGATACCAATGGCTCATCTCTTTCAACTTTAGGGGCTTTGGCAGCACCTGACTGCTGTCACAGCCTGCCCTGCTTTTCAGAATAACCGAGAATGCAGATTCTTGAATAACAAATTTCCCCAGACCACAGAAAAGTGCAAAATAATGTTTCATTCCTGCAGCAAGTATATTGAGCGCCTGCTGTAGAGTGAGCATGTATTGGGCACTGAGGACATGATATTTGCCCTCCAACAATTTCTAGTCTACTGAATCAAATGTCTAATATGTTCTGATAAGTAAATGCTTTGGGGGTAAATGTGAGGGGCCCCTCACGCAGCATAGGAGTATGACTAAAGCCAGAGAGAACAGCTCAGGCAAAGTTCTGGAAGAAACACCAGCAATGTGCTTACAGGACTGAGGGAAGGATTGACCATGGCCAGCCTGAGGGCAGAGGGGCAAGAGGGGTGAGGCCAATCAGCAGGGCAGCCAGGCCTGGCCAGGGTGCAGGGTTAGAACTGACCCCAAGGTGTCCGAAGTTTTAAGGGCAGCAGAATTAGTTTTGCATTTTATCCCCCTCATGTTTTATTGTTATATAATTTCAAGTATACAAAAACATTGAAAAATAGTACAGTAAATACCCAAAAACTATATGAACCTAGATTTGGCAGCTGCTCACATTTTCCTGCCTCTGTTTTTGTGAGCATTTGGTCGGGGCAGGGGTGGTGGTTGTTTTCTGAGTCACTTAGGAATGAGTAGCAAAAGTGATGACCACTTGCTCCTAAACACTAAGCATGCACCACAAGAATAAGGACCTTCTCCCACTTTATCATACCTAACAAAATGGACAATAATCCCTACTAACATTCAGTGCCCAGTCCACTATCCCAGGAATTTGAAAATTTGAAAAACTGCAATTTGAAAAATTCAGGTTTTCCAAAATATCCCCAGAATGTCTTTTAGAGTTAAGGGGTGAGGGTGCTTCCAAGATGCCATCTAAGTTCACCCATTGCATGTGGAAGTCTCTGCAGACCCTCATAACCTAGAATCAAGCTGTTTTTCCTAATACAGCTTCCTGAAGAGTGCAGATTACTGGGACATTGAAGAATGTACCGCATTCTGTCCCACATTCTGGATTTGTCTGATTGCTTCCTTGTAATGCTATTTGGTTTGTTTCTTTATTTCTTCTATTTTTTATAAACTGAAACTTAATCTGAAGCTCTCATGAGATTCAATTAACCATTTTTATAGAGACCACTTCATAGATGACACCATGGCCGTTGGGTCATGTCACTTCTGGAGCAAACAATGCTAGTGCTCAATCTCTGTGACACTAAGTTAAACACATGGACAAGATGGAGCCCCAAGACCCCTGCACCATACGGGATCACAGCCCACTAAGTTACAATCAGGGGTGTGATTCTTTGGTACTGAGTGACTATCCGATTCACGTCACTTTCACAAATTCTAGCACCCACTGACAATCTTGATCAGATTTGCACTGGGGACAAGCATTCTGCAGTGTGGCAAAGGGACAAGACAGGAGGAAAGGTTGTTGGTGTGGTAGCTCTGGCATTTTCCACCTGAGATGTGATATTTTTCCAAGCTGGGGCAGGGTTGGCAAAGAAAAGGGAGGATGGTATTGAGGGACATGAAAAAGATAGAAACAACCAAATCTTGTGAGGATTTAATGGAGATAAAGGAGTCTAGATTTGGGTGTGGACAGCTTGATGGATGGCAGGCCTCCTTCCAGAGCTAGAGAACAAAAGAGTGGAAGCAGGATGGCCAGAAAGAGGTGGCTCTCAGCTCGGCCCCTGTGAGTCATCCGAGGGGAGTGTCTGAGGCTGCTGGATGAGAAAACCCTGAGAGTGCTCAGCTCACTGGCCAGGATCACCAGGCAGAGCTAGAAAGGGGACGACAACTCAAGAAGGAACCCAAGAGCCCAGCATTGAAGGAGTAAGAAATCAAGACTTACTCATTTCAGGTACCAGGAGGAGGACACCTGAGAGAGAAGAGCTTCTCGGGGATTGCAAAGCATTAAGACCATGTCCTTTTGAAATATGTAATTTGATACATGCGTGATAAGTATAATAATAAAGTAGAAAAATTTTAAAACAAAAATACTTAGCATTATGCAGTTTATTTTTAAATTTATTCTATATTGTTTATTTTAAATGTTAGTCACAACCCACAAACTAATTTCATGGCCCATGAATGGACCCCAATCCACATTTTGAAAAATACCACTGTTAGAGGTCCCCAAATCATCAGTAAAGCTTGCCCCCACCCAAAAGTCTCCCATGAGCCTTGTCCTCTGTACAGGGAAATCAGCAGAAATAGGTGTATCCTCTTGCTGAGTCAGGTGGGTACAGGGAGGGAAGGTGCAGAAAGTGAGAGGCATTAAGACAGGGTGCCCACAGGGATGGGAATGGTGACGGAAAAGGATGGATGTCCAGCTCTTCATGCTGTTGCACCTGAGATTGCCAGGTTGTCCTATTTCTCATTGACTAGTGTCCCCCGCAGTGCACCTGTGCTTTTCAGGAGCCCCCTGCCCCAGCATCCTCGAGAGCCTGTCCTTACTCCAAAGCCTAGAGAGCAGGGCCCTTCCATAGGAAAGAACCTGACTCCCTTCTCCCCCTTGGCCAGGCTCCAACCATGAGAGGCAGCAGTTTGCCCTAAACTCCTGATACAAAAAAGCAAAAGCAGGAGCTTGTGAGCTCCCTAACCCTGGGAAAGTCACCCTCTTGCCAAACATTTCATAGCTATGATGAAGGAATAACTGCTCTTTTGTAGGACAAAGAGATCTATCTGCTCTTCTGAATATTTTTTAAGCTCAACATTGTTTCATAAGAAAGTTTTGGGGAAATCAAAGAGCAGCATGTAATTTAGATGCTGGCTTGATCCTCCTTTCTTCCTTTCATGTTTGGGCTCTTTCAGTAAGGAATAATTGATCTAAGAGAAACTAAGAAGGACTTCCTGGAGGAGAGAACATTCGGGCTGAAATTTGAAGAATCGCCTTCAAATGGGGGAAGTGTTTCCAGCTTGAAGTAAACAAGAGCAGGTAGGAGGGTTCAGGGCTCCTTTGGAAATAATGAAGAATCCACAGCCACGAGTAGTGGGCCCTGGGAGGGTGGGAGGGTGGAAAGTTGAGCAAAGCTGGAACACACGGAGGCTGCAGCACCAACCTCGGACGCAGCCTCAGTCTGTGGGCTGTGAGTAGTCGTCAGGGGTATATTCCAAAGGGGGCAACATGATCCAGTTTGTTATAAAAACAAGCACACTGATGGCAGGATAGGTGAAGCCTGTGAAATAGTTTAGGTGAGAGTTAGGGGGCTTTCCCCATCCCAAGGACTGGAGTTCCCCTAGGTGCCTGGATACAAACTCTCAGTCTCATAAAAGCTACCCCATAGAGACATTTTCATCAATATGATAGCCCAGACACCTGAATAGAAGAGCTGAACCAGAAGAAGGCAGAACACCAGGCAAGGTCCATCTGGTCTCCAGCAAAATACGATGTCAGAGTGGCCCCAATACCACCTCTGAGAGTAACTGTCACCTAGTGCTTCTATTTTCCGTATCCAAATACAAAAATCACCACCTAGAGGGAGGTAGCAAAGAAGACCGGTGTCCTCACCGCAAAATCCTGTGCACTAAGGTGCCTTCACTAATCTAGCAGCATAGCACTAACAGGAAATCATTGAGCCCTTGAGCTTTCACTCCAGTAACTCATAGTAAATTATATACACCGCAGTCCTGTACAATTTGTGTTCCTAAAAGTAGATTTTGTTTCTTGTTTTAAATATGAGGATTGCATACCTACTGTTTTCTTAAAATTAGACACCACGGTGGAATTTCGCCATACCTGCTGTGGGCATGTGTCCCCAGAGATGTTCAGGGACCCTGCCCCGCTGCCCTTGTCCCTAACCCTATATCTTGTTAGGGCTGAACCCCTAACCCACCTAGAATGCCAAGCCTGATCAGAGTCCTAAGCCTTAAAAAGTCCTGGCAGCATCTGTTGTTATGTTCCTGGAGTCCTGGGCAACCACGTAAGAGAGGGTTCAGCCAACTCCGGCTCCTGAGCCTGTTTCTGAAGAAAAGTGTTGATTGTAGCACACTGTGCCCATTGGTATACACATTGTCTGTGGCTGCTTCCTCATTGGAACAGTAGAGCTGAGTACTCGTGACAGAGGCCATGTGGCCACAAAGCCTAAAATATTTACTATCCGGCCCTTTACAGAAAAGTTTGCCAACCTGTGACTTAAGAAGTCCATCTACCGGCTGGAGAGATCACAGGGAGGAACTCCGAGGCCACAGGAGAGAGGCCCAGCTGCCCCACATCTCAGTCTCAGCACCAGGTGATTCAGCCATGTGACTACCAACAGAGTGGTCCCAAGGGAGGCGGCAGAAGAACCACCTCCTCATCCAGCAGAGCTGGGGTAATAGAAGGGTGACTTGAAGTCACTACATTTGGGGTGATTCGTTATACAGCAAATCCCCCTCCTATTGGGCTGTGACTGTGAAGATGGAACAAGAAGGCAGACCACCACCAAGATCAGACACGAAACCACGGCAGAACTCAATCCTGAAGGTGCCCAATAGCAAACGTAACTGATGGCAGAGTTTTTCTGGAGAAATACCATAACTCATCATGAAACCAGCTATTAAACCGCACACTTCTGTTTCCTTCACCTCAGACGTCAACCTCACTCTCTTCAACAGTTTGACCACATTTTAGTTTGTGAGGTTTTGCCCTTTAAATGAATCTCATCATTACAAACATAGTGAGTACTGACATGGTCCCCCAGGGCAGGAACTTCTCCCTCTAACACAGAATGTCCACTGTGTGTTCTTTCAGATGCACCAGCTCCTTTCACCGAATATTAGAATGTCTTCTTAAAGAAACAAGCCTGTCATGTCAAAAGATCTAGAGCCTTAAAGAATGAGGTACACTGTGAGTCCAACCATGGTTTCCATGGCTTGCTCTCATCCTAAGTCCATCGTTTACGCTTATTCTTTCGGAAAGTGAAAATCAAGACACATTTATTTATCACATCTCAGCTGCATTTTGAGAGGTTTCTTCCCCCTGGTAGTAGAAGGGTTTCTCACTAAAGACAAGTGGCCTAGTCGCTGTGGGTGGTGCAGGATACCCCCTGTAGAAGCCACCATCAGTGGGGCTGTCCACCAGGCGAGCAGGTCCCTTCCCTAGACAGAGGCCATAGGCAGAAGATCCCAAGATATCTATGCTCTAATGTTAGAACCTGTAAATGTTGCATCACGTGGCCAAAGAGACTCTGCAGAGGTGACTGATGCTATAGACTTGAAAAATGAAACTAGCCTGGACTATCCGGCTGGGCCCAATCTCACTCATCACATGCACCCTTAAAAGGCGAGGCCACAAAAATATGGCAAAACATGGTTTCAGAGAAAGGAGTTGGTTTGGATATGTAAGGACTACACGAAGGGGTGGGCTACAGGCCCTCAGGAGCCCAGTCGGGCTCCAGCTGACCATGGCAATGGACAAGGAAGTCCTGGGCTAAGTTGAAGACTCCAGAAGCACAGTCTCCCAAACGAGGCTTGGTCATCCCTTCAGCTGGGAAAGTGAAGTCCTGGTACCCCTTCCTCGAGCTGAGGAAAAGCTGCAGTGTCTGTAGCCTTCTCCTTTTCTTCCAAGAAAATGCACCACATTGTTGTGGCTCTGCAAGCACCATTGTTCTCAGAAAGCTGTCTCTAAGAAATGAGTTCTTCCTCCAAAGAGAAAAAAGTGCCTGCCTCCCTTTCACTGTGGCGTTACCTGCCATGTTCACCTGTTCGCCAATATGTTCCCTATTTTACAAATTTCCATCCTACACTGAGTCGGCATTTAGTCAGCAGAATGGTGGCCGCACCATTGCTTGAGGGAGTCAGCCCTTTTCCGTGGCCCAGGGATGTTGTTGCAGAGGCAAACAAGAGGGACTTTGGAATGACTCGGGTCCTGTCTCCAAACACACTAAAGGGGTCCAGCTCCCTCCACACTTATCAACCTGTTGTCTCTGTCTCTCCCACCCCTGTCTGCCCATACGCCCAGCTGCCTGGCGCTGCCCCTCCCAGCTCCCACCAGGGCACCTATGCTCACAGGGCTTCTCCCTTTCCCTGTCATCCCCATGGAGCCAGGAACAGACAAGAGATGGAGTGAAGACAGCGAGAGTCTCAGGAAGCACACTATCCCAGGGGAAGTTTCCTCTGTGACAGAGACACTCTGTCCCCTAACTTGCATGCACAAAGAGGCACCCTGGCTGCCGTTTTTCTGTCTTATGTCTATT
>NW_011889250.1:88115-91764 GCF_000151845.1 Pteropus vampyrus
GCACCACATTGTTGTGGCTCTGCAAGCACCATTGTTCTCAGAAAGCTGTCTCTAAGAAATGAGTTCTTCCTCCAAAGAGAAAAAAGTGCCTGCCTCCCTTTCACTGTGGCGTTACCTGCCATGTTCACCTGTTCGCCAATATGTTCCCTATTTTACAAATTTCCATCCTACACTGAGTCGGCATTTAGTCAGCAGAATGGTGGCCGCACCATTGCTTGAGGGAGTCAGCCCTTTTCCGTGGCCCAGGGATGTTGTTGCAGAGGCAAACAAGAGGGACTTTGGAATGACTCGGGTCCTGTCTCCAAACACACTAAAGGGGTCCAGCTCCCTCCACACTTATCAACCTGTTGTCTCTGTCTCTCCCACCCCTGTCTGCCCATACGCCCAGCTGCCTGGCGCTGCCCCTCCCAGCTCCCACCAGGGCACCTATGCTCACAGGGCTTCTCCCTTTCCCTGTCATCCCCATGGAGCCAGGAACAGACAAGAGATGGAGTGAAGACAGCGAGAGTCTCAGGAAGCACACTATCCCAGGGGAAGTTTCCTCTGTGACAGAGACACTCTGTCCCCTAACTTGCATGCACAAAGAGGCACCCTGGCTGCCGTTTTTCTGTCTTATGTCTATTTGCTCAGGCCTGCACTGAGATCCAAGCTGTACGTGCATTATTTCTAATCCTTACCATGGTCCATCAAGGGAAACTGAGGCAGGAGGGTAAAAGAGGGCCCTGGAGGGCACGCACCTGACTGGTGCAGTTAACACTGGGTTTTACTGTTTTAAAAACTCTATTATTTTACTTAATGATACATGCTCGTGAAAAAAAAAATCAATTCATGCAATAATTAAATAACAAAGTACTGACAAGTAAAATAATTACCGCCTGAAATTGTATCACCTTAGAATGCATCCAGACCTTGTCTCCAACCAAGGGCTCAGGTTTGTTCTAATGCTGTTTGTATCAAAACACCTTTGCACTGCTCCAGGCTCCTAGAGCTCCAGCCAGGGAGCATTCGGGTAGCTGAGGGGCAGAAGCTCACCAACCCCTGAACCGCAGGCTGTGGTATTCGCCTGGTACTGTTGACTCCTGCGTTCCTGCTGGGGTGCATTTTAAGTTGTGAAGGACTGCTCTGCTCCATGGTGGCTGTCAAAGAAGGTCTGTTTGGTAGGTGCCCTGCAGGGCTGTACGCCTGCCGGCCAAGGTCAGGGCACCGGGCAGACTCAGCTCTGATTTCCAGCCGCCACCCTGCCCTTCCCACTGAGGGAGCCAGAGCAGGGAAGAAGGGCCACTTGTTGCTGTGAGGCCCAGGGACATAGCTGCAGGAGTGCTCATCAAGAGCCTGGAAGGAGGAAGCATGGACACCTGAAGGGCCTCAGACCTCCCTGAGGCCAAGGCTGAGTGCCAAAGTGTTGAATGAGAACTAAGAGAGAATGGACCCAGGCCTGCCTAGACTTGGCGTTCTCACCCAGACAGACCTTAAACGATGCCAGTGATGTGGGAACGCTGATTACCAGTTGTACAGCACCTGATGCTCAACAAGATCCCCAGCCTCAGGGGTTTGCCCACTATGGCCACTTAGTGAGATGGGGCACTCCTCCCAGCACAAGCCCCTTCTGTCTGCAGCAGAGAGAAGGATCAGGCCTGGCAGCTGGAGCCCACGTTGGGTGGGTCAGTCAGATTTCTCATCGCACCTTCTAGAAGCTTCACTAGAAGTACAGAGAATGAAGGGAGGGAACAGTGGGCTGTAAGCAGGGTGACTTGAGAATATATTACTGATGACTCTACCAGGCCATTTACCACATGGGTTCAGGGTTGTGAAGTTCAGAACAAAAAAATTTCAGAGAAAATTCAGAGACTGAGGTCCTTGTCCTCCACTGCACACTCATACCACATGGGGACTCCTCAAATTTCCATGCCCAGGCTTCACCCCAGACATTACAGCAAAGCTCTAGAGCAGGGACTGGGCATCAGAATTTTAAAACCTCCCCGGGTGATTTTGAGATGCACTGAAGCTTAAGAAAAACTGAAGAGTAATGAGTTTCAAATGCTCCAAGCCTGTGCCTCACTTGGGATCTTGTTAAATGCAGATCCTGACCCAGGGGATCTGGGCAATGAGATGCTACTGCTGCTGGTCTGTGGACCACACTTTGAGTAGCAGAAAAATAGACTGATGTTTCTCTGTCTTGTCTTTTCCTTTTATTTTTAAACTCTGTGCCTCCCAATGATTAACATAAAAATCGCATGTCTTCCTTTAATGTTACTTGAAAACTGCACAGGAAGTAAAATATTACACCAAAACCAAGTGTCAGTACGTGAGGATGGAGCCCTGCTTTGTTTCACATTGCATTTCTGTGGCCACCAGGGCGGTCCACCCACACCCACGATCTGGGAAGACAGCCTGGCGAATGAACACCACCAAGGTTCACACTGCTCCTGCGCCCAGCAGCGGGGTGGCCCTCAGCCCACACCCGTCACCAAATGAGAGAGCAGCCAGGTGACCTTGAAAGGTCTTTCCAATGTGACTGGGACTTTTGATCTTAAATCGTCTTTTAATCTTTTCCATCACGTGGCCAGAGATCCTTTGGCTTCCAAGAAAGGGCAGGCTTCTGGCGGTACTTTGCACCACAGGCCCCCAGGTCAGGGGACTTTCCTGACAAGGGCAGGTGCAGGTCTGCTGGGCTCGAAGACCATGCCAGAGAACACCGGCAGGACCAAGGGCCCAGGCCAGGTTCAGAAACTCAACTGTAAAGGGCCAGATGTTAAGTAGTTTAGCCTTTGTGGGCTTAAAGCTCTCTATGACTACTCAGCCCCACCTCTAGAACATGGAAATAGCCAGAGACAATGTGTAACAAGTGGGCATGGCCATATCCCAATAAAACTTAATTCTCAAAAACCAGTGCTAGCCTGATTTGGTTTGTCAATCCCTGGACTAGCACAGTGCTTCTCAAACTCTAAGAGCTACAGATCACCCAGCAATCTTACCAAAATAAAGATTTTGAGCAAAGATGTGTGAGTGTAGTGCTGTTCCGTAGAAATACAGTGTGAGTCACATGTGTAATGAACATTTACTGATGGCAGCAGGTTTTTTAAAAGTTAAAAGAAACAGGTAAAATTTATGTTCATAGGATATTTTATGTAACCTGATATACCAAAATATTCTTATTTCATCATGTGGCACTAGCCAAATTTCAGAGTCCAACAGCTATGTGTGGCCAGTGGCTGGGGGAATGGCTAGCAGAGTTACGTGTGAGGCCTGAGAGTGCATTTATAACAGGCTCCCAGGTGATGCTGATGCTACTGGTCCAGGGACCACACTTTGGAGCAAGGGCTTAGAGAGTATCTCCTTTTATCTGGGTAGATGAGATGGCTGTGTAGATTTTACATAATTTTTGCAGAATATTTGGCAAATTGTGTAGCTATCCTAACATGATATAAATGTTTGAAGTCATATCTTAGTGAACATGCAGCTCCAAGTTTATGATGCCGTCATTGCAGGTTATTATCAAAGTAATATTTCTTAAGTTCTCTCGTCTATTAGTTTTACAAAGAGCCAACAGATAAGAAGAGACCCTGTCTCCTCTGCATCACATAAAGAAGAAGATGGGTGTGGATAAAGAATGGCAGAACACAAGGATCATAACTGTCTGAGTGGCAGA
>NW_011889250.1:92449-110242 GCF_000151845.1 Pteropus vampyrus
CTCATGGTTATCTCCATGAAGTTCACAGCTCAGTGAATGAGGACTATGATCCCATTTTATAGAGGAGAAACCCAATGTTCAACCTTAAGAAGCCACAGCAGGAAATCAGCAAAGCTGTGCCTGAGACCCAAGTCTGTCCATTTCCCAAGGCCCAGGTCACACTCAAGGAGAGGGATTCATGAGATATTTTTATATGTGAGCGCACTATGTTTATTTCAATAATTTTAATAGCCTATCTCCAGCTTGGCTATCCTCAGCATAGAAAACTCGTGATATCCCAGAGATCGAATTACATAAAATAAGCTGAGGTTTATTTTAAGAGTCTATTTAAAAATTATTTTTAAAGAAAATATTAAGGGATATAACCCTTCAGCAAAATGCATGAAAACTATAATCAGAAGAAAGAAAGATCCACCAGAGGCTGGTGCCCCCAAACAACTGGTGAGTCTTTCTAGATTATTTCGGCCAAGACCCTTGCTCTGAAGACTACAGTCATGGTGACTGTAGTACATTGCATTGTGTGTTCACCACCCAAAGCTACATTTTCAGATGCAATGTACATATGACATATTATTGAAACCCATTTGATTTTATTAACAAATGTCACCCCAATAATTTTAATTTAAAAAAATGAAAAATAAAGACAACATATCAATCCCTCCATAGTCATGTGCTCAATGTCCATGGACAGCCTCCCTGATTTTCATTTGGGCATCTCAAATTTGCCCGTCCCAAATTAACTCTAGGAGCACCCTCTCCTGTACTCTTGGTCTCAACAAATGGTCCCCCACCCAATCAGTTTCTCAAATAAGAAGCCATTGGCCATCCTGAATCTCATCCCGCCTCAAGTCTGTTCTTTCTGCTTCTTCCAGGTAGCCCCCTCTGCTTGCCTGTCCCATCCCAGCCATCCTGGCCATCCCTGATGGGCTGTCTGCTTCCATGCCTGTCCCCCCATCCAGTTCTCAGAGACTTTCTTACAAAGGGATCTAAGTCATGTCGCTCCCTTGTGAACTGCCTGTTCATCGAACCCAATAAAAACAAGCATCTCACCTCCTGTATCCCTCACTGACATCACCTAGCAATGTGCCCCTTGACCCCCAGTCACTTTGCTCCCTGGTCATGCTCCTGGCTTCACCTTTGCACACCTGTTAGCTGTCTCTTTGCCCAGCAAAGTCCCACTTACTGTTGGTCTTATATTCTCCTCCTCGGAGAGGCCTCCTCACCCACAACTTATCTCCGCACCACCCCCTACCTCCTTCACTGCTTTTGCTCCTATCCTTTACCACCTGTCTTACAATCTGTAATCACCTACTTATTAATATATGTCATTCCTTTCTGTCTCCTACTGGAACATTAGTGTCAGGTGCAGGGACCACAGTGTCTTACCCAGCTCAATGTCCAGCCCCCAAAAAAAGGTGAGCACTCCGTGATTTGTGAGACAAATCAGGGTATCGGGATAGGAGTGAATGAATGAAAGACCCAAAGCAGCAAGCAACAGTGAAGAATGAATTTATTCCATCCCAATCAACCTGCAAAGACAATTATCCTGCTTTGAGAGTTAGCAAAACACTTGGCAAGGTTTTATTCACAGTGATTCTATATTAAAAACACATATCTGACAGTCTCTGGCACCAGCCAAAGTTCCCACCTGAGGCAAGAGAACTGGGAAATGCCCTGGTGAGCATCTGCACATTCCACCATGCCCACTAGTGAAGTCCCCTGTGCCAGCCTCGGTCCCCTGTGCCTTGAATCTAATGAATTCCCCCACATCTTCCTCAGGGGGCCTATCTCCAGGGCTGGGTCATGCTCTGCCCACTCTCATCTCACCACACTCTCCACTCAAACTCACCCCATGCCCCACTCTGCATCTGATGACCCCCAGTACACACGCCCATCTCTGAGCCTCTCAGATCCTTTCCCCCTTAAGTGCCCTTCATCTTCTCTATCTCTCCAAGATACATTCAAGTCTTTGCTCAGACTCCCTTCAATGGTTGGGAGCAGGGCTGCACGAGGTTCCCAGAAGCAGGTCCCGAGATGAGGGTCCATGTAAGTGGTTCATGAAGAAGGGCTCTCAGGTAAGACTGTGATGGCAGGCAAAGCAGGACAGATGGAGAAGAACCAAACAAGGGTCATGTTATCTCAGGCCAGTGCCCCGGTGTCAGGAATGGAGGTGCAGACTTACAGCCTGACCCTCAGGGACCTGAGCAGAAGTGACACCTTGGAGTTTGTATTCAGCTTTAGAACTCCCACACGATGAGTGCATGGGTGGGAGAGGAGACAGCAAGTCCTAGGCCCTTTCTGCACCCTGCGCCTCCTCCAATAAAATAGCTCCAGCAACCCAAGGAGAGCTTAAGGGCAGCTCAGGATCAGTGTAAGTTCAGCCCAGTCATCGCACATGGAAAGTGCTGGCCATGAAAGCAAAAGCTCACAGAAGCCCAGAGTGGGGAGCAGAAACTGTAGCCAGACCCAAGGGGCCCTGGTTGGAGCCTCCGTAGTCAGGAGTCTCCCAAGACCCTCAGCACAGCAGGTTGTTGACCATTTGATTGGGGAGACCAGACAAAGCTCACCTGTGCTTTATTGTGCACTTGATCCTGCAATGAGCCAATGCCGTGCCTCCTCTGACTGTTAGTCAGATGCCAGGATCAGGTGGCTCATTTACTTCCATGAATGTCACTCTATGAGGCACCAACACCCAAGCCAAGCTGTGTGCCCATTTTGTCACTCTCTCTGATGTCATGCTCCAGTGACCCTGGCTTCTTATCTTCAAACATCTCTTTATCTCAGCAGAGGAAATCAAAAACTCTCCCTCAGGCAAAAGTTTCCATGGAAAATATCGAAGTCGTTTTGTGATGTCACGTAGGTGGGTGACATGTAATAAGTGAGATGCAGTTAGTGCTGGTGGCTGGGTTGCTCCTGCCCAGTTCTCCTGCTCCATGGGGAACAGATCCGAGGCAGAAAAGCCACTCTCTTCCCATGGCTCAGAGGGCCTGGAATGTCCCCGAAGCCGGCCAGTGGCACCATGCATCTTGTATCTGCCCCACACACCTTCAAGTTCAGCAGGAATTGGGAAGACACACCCACCAAAAAAACTCTTTTTAAGAAATTGGGTTTATTGGCATACTCTTAATTGTGCCAATAAATGGCTTTGGAGAAAGGAAAGGGGGAGGAAGACCCGACTCGTGGCGTTCGCTCATTTCTTTGGGGGTGAATATTTTCCTCTTGACTGATCTCAAGCCCCCACTTGGAAAACTCCTGAATGGTCAACCGTGGCTCTCAGGAGCACGAGGACAACAGTCTGTGCAGTAGAAAAGATCTGGGTCATCTACGTTACTGATTCGTTCACACCTCATTTGGGACAACTCGTGTTTCACACACATTTACTGGATGTTAAAGAATTCTTTGAGGTGGATTTTCTCAATACGAGAAACTGACTTCTTTCAAAAGTGAACTTCGCTTACCAATCTGCCTGAAGAAATCATCTCGGAATAAGAAGTTAATGTCACCCGTCACCCTGCATGGCCTGCAACTCATTCATTACTCTTAGGCATAGAGAACTGTTCTCTCTTCCCTCTGCCCCTTAATTAATTCTCCGTTAATGGTCATTTGGCTTCCTGGCCATAGAGGATTCAGCTCCATGTCTTAAAGACAGTATGGTTCAGGGAAGAGCATCAAAATGGTGTTTATGGAACACAGGCCAAGAGGAGAGATGCTCGTCTCTGTTGAGTCTAAGGGACAGCGGGGCACCACCTCTACCTGCTGGGCTCATAGGAGGGTGAAACAGACTGACATGAGAAGAAGCGCCACTCAGTGGTAGCTAGTGATTTTCTACTGTTAGGTAGAAATAAAGGGAGATTCACAACTATTTATTACAAAAGTCACAGAATAAAAAATACCATCTGCTATGTATTGAGCACTTATTCTATGTGCTATAGGCTTTATATTTAACATTACATATTTGACACTCATAAAGATCCCTGCAAGAAAAGTTTTAAAGTCCCGTTTTATAAATGAGACCAGAGGCTCTGCAAGAGGACAAATCTGGCTAAGGCAGCTTAGACCAGAGCCGCTGCAGCCCATGGCCTGGTTTCTGCTCTGCCCACGAGGCTTCCACACCTCTTGCTGGCAGAGGAGAGGGGCCGAGAAGATGTTCTGATTTGAATCCAACATTTCTTCTGCTCTTGTTGTCTATCCCCTCTCCACCAAAAAACAAAACGGAAGGAAAAAAAATAAACAAAAAAGAAACAAACAAACAAAACACATCTTTCTCCTTCGAGATTCCTAGAGTTTAGCCGGGGGGCTGCCCAAGCTCACCAATGGACCTGGGAGCTCTCTGGTTTCTTCAGAACTCCCTCCCCTCTCACCTTCCTAGTGCTTGAGGAAAACAAACATGCAATTTGATCTCCCCACCTTCTCCTCACTTGCCTCTCTTGCTCTTCTGCTTGGCTCTGTGTCTCTCTCCGCAAGGGTGGTGACAGGGGCCTCCTTGGCCACTTCCTGGAGCTTGGGCTCACCACCCACAGCAGCCTGTGGCATTGAGCCTCTGCTTCTGGAAGTCATGAGGTATGAGGGCAGGATTTTCCATTCTGACTGAATCATCTCCATGTCCTTCCTTTCGTCTGAGAGACCCGGCAGTGCAAGTACATCTTGGGTGACTCCAAAAAACATCTCAGCCTATAAAAGGGGGAAGATACTTAAACAAATGGGCTCTACCAGGCAGGGGGCACCAGACTTCCAGCAAGTCCTCCTCCTCGAGGCTAAGTCCTTTGCCAAAGACCCATCAGACCAAGTCCTGTCTATTTCAGTTCTCATGCCAGGAGATGGCCTGTGCTAGAAGAGAGACTGAGGTTGAGTGCCCACTCGCTCTCATAATGTGTGATGACCACAGAAGAGAGAACAGGACACAACATGCCAGTGTTCAGAAGGGAGGGCAGAACCCACACTCTGAAACCACAGCCCTGTCTTAGGAGCAGGGCAGTATATTTAGCAAAGCAGGATGTTTGCGGGTAAATCAACATTTTGCTGTAAATAAAATTCTGCCAACTAGGGAGCTTAAGCTGAGCATTGCAGAAACTTATTTTGCCTGCATGTTGACCAGACAGTTATTTCCTTAAAACAAACTCAATACGATCCTTGTTTCAAAGATGCCGTTCACACTGAGAGTGTGGATGCCTTTTGGTGAGGGGTCTGGTCAGGGGCTCGTGTCAGAGCACGAAGAGTTTGGAGAATTTCCTTCCTGGGTAAATCAGAAGGCCGACTCTGTTCCTCCTCAGGTCTGCTCCTCTGGCCCACCTGGGCCCTGGCATCCTTGCCGAAGTCTTTTTGTGACAGGCTGCCACTCCAAACAGTTCTGTTAATAGGGGCTCACGAGTTCCTTAAATCAAGAGCTGCTGCAGACAGCTGACCCCACACTCTAGGACAGACCAGTGAATGACTGCATTTACTTCAAGGCTTGTTACATGTACAATAAATACACATCATATGTAGCTCCTTCCGTGTATCTCCAATCTTGCTTTTCTCCCACTTTTGGTTAACTGTATTTTGACTCATTCTGTCAGTCAACAAATATGTGTGATCAGGTGCTGGTCCCTCTGTGTAGAGACAACTCTGTGGAAAGATGGCAGCACCTCTCAGAGGAGATCCTCGGTGGAGAGACAGTTGTGATGGGGAGGACATGTGACTATGTGTGAGGAAGGAAACATAGCCACACATTCACTGTTGTTCCCACCACTGAGAGAGGAGTACTGAGTCCACTTCCCTCTAATCTGGGCTGGTTTGTGTGACCCACTTGACCAGTAGAAATGCAATGTATGGTAGTTCTAAACTAGGCAAAAGAAAGCTTTGAGGCTTCTGCCTATGTCTCTTAGAACACTGGCTCTCAAGACACCCCTGCTTGGAACCCAGGCACAATGTCACGAGGATGCCCCAGCTCTGGAGAGAGGCCAGCTGTAGCTCAGTCAAAGCCCCATCCAAGCTTCCAGCCAGCAGCCAGAATCACCAGCCGGCAGCATGAGGCCACCATCTTGGATGGCTGCTCAGTTGAGCCTTCAGATGACTGTAGCCACAAATGACATCTATTGCATCTACATGGGAGACCCCAATTGAAAGCACCCAGCCAGGCCCTCCCCAAATTCCAGAACCGAAGCTTTGGAAGCAAAATAAAATGGTTATTTTAAGCCACTAAATTTGGCCTGCTTTTGTACTGCAACAGATGACCAAAGTACCATGGAAGCAAATATCATGGGCACCTCACTGGGAAGCCAGGAGGGAAAATTCCAGCGAGGCTTCCTCAATGAAGTAGTATCTCAAGTGCTGAGATGGGAGGGGTTTCTAAGGAAGAGAAAGCAGTACAAATGAAGGGCCAGAGATGAGAGGGGGTTCCATTTCTCTGGGGATGTGTAGTCCATGGGAGGAGAGAGAGGAAAGATGGTGAAGATAGTAGCAGAGATAAACTTATACCGGAGACATGCCAGCAAGCAGCCCTCAGAATCCCATGCTGCGCTGACCGAAACACATAATTGAAGGAGCCTTACCCGGTATCTCTAAGACAACAGAAGAAAGAGCTCAATGGCCTTGGAGTAGTCATGACTGACTTGCAGAAACGACAGGCGTCTGCAGCAGCAGCTGATGACTAGTCACACAAGCCACTCTCTTGTGCTATGATCCTTAGATACATATAACTGGGAGTGGGGGTACATTGAATTCCCCTGAGAAAGGGCAATGAGGGTAGCTGGAGCACACAGGTCCCACTCCAGCAAACAAGACATGGTTCCTCAAGGACACATGCTGGTTAGGTGTCATGTTTGAAGCATAGATTCTAGAGAAGGTTCAGAGCCAAGAGGAAAACCAACTAGAATAAAAGTTCTCTCATATAAGACCAGAAATTCAGGCCTTGCAGAAGGAGCAGCACCACCACAGGGGAAGAAGTTCTAGGTTTCAGACCCGGCCAACAAAGGTGATACTTTTGGGTTTATAATCCATAAGAGCCACACTACACCACTTTGGGGCAGCTTGAAGCACCACTTCTCAAAATGAGTATCGACTTACCTGGGGATTGAACTGAAATGTAGATTCTGCCTCAGAAGGCCTGAGATATGGCCAGGGATTCTGTTCAGAAGCCATACTTGGAATAGCAAGAAATTAGAGGAAGTCTCACAAGAAGGTAGTCCATTATGTACCTGAACACTAGTAACAGCTGAGAAAATGGAGGCCTTGTGTACAATTTAAAAACAAAAACAAAAAACTAGTATCACATTCATTATTCCACGAAATGGCAATAAAACTGGAAACAAATCTAATGGTTTATTACTGCAATTGTATCAGAGCTGTGTGTTAGTGTTCTAGTACTGCATAACAAATAACCATAAACTTAGCAGCTTCTGACAACACCCATTTATTATCCCTCAGCTCTGTGGGTCAGAAGTCAGGTGGGCTGGGAGTTTCTCTGCTGAGAGCCTCAGGAAGGGTAAAGTCAAGGCTATTATCTGGAGATGCTGGAAGAATCACTGTCAGGCTAATTCATTCCTTAAATCTGCAAGACTGAACTCCCTGCTTTCTTGCCGGCTGTCAGCAGGATTGCTCTCAGCAACTGGAAGCTATTCTCGGGTCCTTGTCCCTTGTCCTGCCATCTCAAAGCCAGCAACAGTGAGCATTTTTGCTAAAAATCAATCGACTACCTATGTGTGGGTCTCTATTATATCCTATTGACCTATATGTCATCCTTGCAACACTATCACTCTGCTGAGTACTGCAGCTTTGTGGGAAGTCTGGAACTCAAGTGGTGTTTGCCCTTTAATTTTTTAAAAATTGCTTTGAATATTCTAGGTCCTTTGTATTTTCAAGTAAATTTTAGCATTAGCTTCTCAATTCGTAAACAAAACTCTGCTAGAATTTTGATTACATTGACTCTATAGATCAATTTAAAGAGAACTGATGTTTTGGTACTCTTGAGTCTTCCGATCCAGAAATATGATATATCTCTCCACATATTCAGGTCATTTTAAATGTCTTTCTCAGCAATGCTTTGTAGTTTTCTGTGAACAGAACTTGTGCACCTTCTGTTAAATGTATTTTTAAGAATTTTATTTGATGTTATAAATGAAATTTTTAATGTCATTTTCCAATTGTTTGCTGCTAGTATATACATACGCAATTAATTTTTATATACTAACCTGCATCCTGCAACTTATACTAGTGGTTTTTTAGATTGCTTGAAATTTCCTACGTAAATCATTATGCCATGTTCAAATAGATAGTTTTACTTCTTCCCCACCAATTTATGCCTGTTACCTCTTTTTCTGATTTTACTTTCATATCTAAATTCTCATTGCATGTTGACTGCAAATAATGAGAGAGAATACTTCCTTATCTTGTTCTTGATCTTAGAAAGTATCGATATTTCAAGAGTATTACAGTATTGGGTTAACTCTAGGTTTTACACAGATGCTCTTTATCAGATGAAATCAATTTCTTTACTTAATTTGCTGGAGACAAAAAAAAACAATTGCACAATTATAATAAAAGATTTTAACATTCTTCTCTTAGTAATTTATTGATCAATTAGAAAAAATATCAGTAAACACATACAGGAGCTGAACATCATCATTTACCTTAACCTAATTCTTATTTATATATCATTATGTATTCTTTTAAGTACACATAGAAAATTGCATATAATGCAAGAGAAAAATTTAAAAGATCTGGCATGAAGCAGATTCTCTGACTGCAACAGAATTAAATTAGAAATCGATAATAATATTATAGCCAGGAAAACCTCCAAAGTTTGGAAATTAAACTACACACTTCTAAATAATGCATGTTTCAAAAAGGAAATCACAAATAATTTAGAAACTATTTCAAACTGAATGATAATGAAAATACAACATCAAAATCTATGGGACACAGCTAACACAGTGGTTAGAGGGAAATTTACAACTTCAAATGCTTTAGAAAAGAGGAAATGTCTAAGATCAATGAGCAAAGTTTCCATCTCTAGAGGCTAAAAAAAAAAAAAAATAGAGTAAACCCAATGTAAGTAGAAAAAAAGAGTAAAGACCACCTTAAACCAATGACTGTTTTAATCTCCGATGTAATTAAACTTCATTCTATGATGCCTTTTAATAGCTTCCCGCACTTGGTAATACAGTACCCCTGCTCCCAGCTGTAGTTTCACTTTCTGCAGTTTTAGTTACCCTCAGTCAATCATGGTCCAAAAATATTAAGTGGAAAATTCAGAAATAAACAATTCTTAACTTTTACAACGCATGCCATTCTGAGTAGCATGATGAAATCTTGCACCTTCCTGCTCTGTCCTGCTGGGAACATGAATCATCTCTTTGTCCAGAGTCTCTATACCGCATACACTACTTGCCCATTAGTCACTTAGTAGCTGTTGGTTATCATATTTATTATCATGGTATCACAGTGCTTGTGTTCAAGTCACCCTTATTTTATTTAATAATGGCCCCAAACTGCAAGCATTGTGATGCTGGATATGCCAGAGAGAAGCCGCCAAGTGCTTCCTTCAGGTGAAAAGGTATAGAAAAAAAAAAAGAAAACAAAAAACATAGTATATGTAGGGTTCTGTCCTATCTGTAGTTCAAGCGTCCACTGAATGTCTTGGAGCATATCCCCCAGAAAAGGGAGAACTACTATAAGTGATTTTTTTAAAGAAAAAAAAAGGTAACTCTGGGCAAAAAGAAAAAGCAAACACAGAAAAACAAATTATTGGTTTAGCAGAAATCCAAATATAGTAACTAGGACCTTGGAAAACTGTGAGTGTTATAAAGTGATTTGTAGAAGAAGAACGTTATAGAAAACTCCAAGAGGAAATGGGCCCACATTCCTTTTTACTGACATATAGTACAGAATTTTATAAAGGTGTGAATGTGAATTCTTTGAAGAAAGCACTGTAGTTTCTATTTTGGAAAATGTGCTTATTGTGGTTTCCACTATGTAGCTAAATGACCTTCCTGCTCAGAAGATATGTGATAGTGAAATGAGAGCTTCTTTAACTAGTTATGAAGAACCAGCGTGTTACCTAGAAAATCAGACTCAGTTCAACAAATGACTGTGACCATGTATGTGAACATCCTCAGGAGCCTCCACAGAACAACTTCATAGAAGCCCCAGAAAGAGACACACAGTACAGTTAGAGAAAACCAATTGAAAATTTGAGATTCCTGGTCTGACACAGGATTCTGCAGCTGACAGACAGCAGCGGTTGTTTATAAGAACAATAAAACATTTGTTCATATTTGAAATAGAAACGTATATAGAGAATCTGGGGTGTGAAAGTGCCAGCCTAAATTTTTTCTATGAACTGCTCATCCTGCTCCCTGACAAGATGATTGAAAGCAAAGAGTTTTTAAAACAATTTGACATTACTGCAACATCAAATCATGTGCCCATTTTTTAGTAATTTCTATTTATTAATTTCTACAAAAGTATTAGTCCAAGAGAGATTAGGCAAAAACTAAAACCACTGGTCCTTCATCAAAGATTGCATAGGACACACAGTTCTAGAACAAGAGCACACAAGTATAGTTCTGGGGGAATCGCAGGTAATTAGCCACTGATGAAGGTAGTTCATGGTGACATTTATGGTGTCAAACATCACAGTGGACGTTTAAATTCAACTTTAATAAATGCAAAGTTGTCCCTCTGCCCACCTTGTTCACACCCTCACTTTCCCTTGTGTTTTTTGAGAGAAAAAGAAGGGCTGGCATTTCAGTTCCTGTGTCTAGAAATGCCAGGTCCAGGTCCTAGAAATACCTGGGCAGTGGGACCTGCGTGTGGATCATTCCTGGAGTGATGACAAATGGTAGAAGGATTGTGGCAGATAACAAAGAGAGAGGAGATCCTGCAAGACCCAGGCTGGGGTGGTGTTTGTTTCAGAGTCAGAAGCTCCTCACATACCCTGGTGTCCTCAGCGAGATATTGAGAGCACAGAGGCCGGCTCTGCTCAGATCTTACAGGGGCGCTTAAAAAGCCTTTGTTTTTCTGAGTCAGCCCAAGCTTCACTTGAATGTGGCTTCTCATGCAGATGCAGACTGGAAATGGGGAAGTTCCTCCTTCTTGTGCAACCTCTACAGTGAGCGCGTGTGAGTCCCCAGTCCTAGGATCACTGGCCCATTGACAATCGGTTTAATTTCCGGTATCCCAGAGGTTTTATTTTGCAGAGTTAACAGAATGCAACCTCCTTACACTGCTCTGAGACACATGGACCCCACTTTCCCTCATATTTTCAAGGACAATAAAAATCTCAGTGAACTTCAACGTAAGATTTGATTTCCTGATAAACCCATCTTGTGGCTAGTCAAGCCTGACTGCGGAAGGTGTAATCGCTAGGAAACAAGCTATGTATTATTTCTGCGGTTTGGCAGGGAAATTTCCAAGCTGGATGGATTTGGGAAAGAGAGAACAGAACTCAGGTTATGAGAGGATCCAACTGAATACGAAAGATTGCCAAGGAGGGGTCCTGAGCTCAGAGAGGCAATACATCAGGTGGCAGAGGCATAGGCAACCGCTGGGGCCTGGCTGGAAGACTGGACAGCACAGGCATGTGGCTACTTGGGCCTAGGCTCTGGCTACATGGCTTTGCCCACAGTGCCCCCCCCCATTCCCGTCAGCTCTGAAATAACACCCTGGAAAGGAAAGCCAAATTATTCAGGGTGTGAAGCAGACACAGGTGTGCAGGAGCCAGCCGACATTGCTTGTGTCCATGGGGACCCACACTTGCAACGTGCCCTGCCTGACACGAGATATTCCTATTACCCTGTCCTTACCCCAGTGGGTCTCTTGGACCTATCACAGATCTCAGAGTGGTGAATGACCATTCCATGGGGCCATTTCAAAAGAAGCAGGGGAGTTCCTGCTGCTCCCCAGGGGAGGGGGCCAGATGGCAAGTCAATCCATAGCAGACATGGTCTGTGATGGAGTTATTGGGCACAGCCCAAGGTTTACTGTTGTCTGAGAGCAGTCTGGGGTTGTGCCAGAGCTACCTTGAAATCAACATTATTTATGCAAAGTTATGCAGACAAATGAGCCACTGACTGGAGGGGTCACTCGTAGTCTATGGGGTACATCAGAGCTCCCCCAGCTCTGTCTCTCACCTTGACTCCCCAACCCAAGCTGGCCCATGTACCAGGGATGATAGAACAAGCCTTTAGCAAGAGGGGTGCGGGGTTCAAGGGAGCTGCAGGGATGGAGAGAGACATCAATTCATTTATATGTGGTTCTCAAAGAACTTAGAAGGGGAAATCAATCACTACAGGTGGTCTCAAAATGAGAAGGTAGTGAGAAGGGCCAAAATAGAGGACAGAGGGCATGGTCTGGGTTCCCACAGCTTGCTGAGGAGTCAACGTGGACCAGTTTCCAATGGACCCGGAGTCAGGCTGGTGATGTTTATCCTCCCAATGTCAGTCCTATTCAGTTATTCTTTTCTATTCATACTGCCATCCCCAAGTTCACCATTGCTCCAAGTCCTGAACTTCACACAGCATCTGCCATTCTGCCCACTCTGCATGATTATGTGGGAACTATCCCCCATAACACTCAAGGTCAAATTGTCCCACCACCCTCTACTGTAGCCTGCCATGCATCTCTCACTTCAGCCACCCTTGGGTGTTTGGGACACCTGTGACTTGGTTCCATGTTCCGGGGGAAACCCTCAGTGTGTGTGGAATTCCTTTCCTTCCTAAGCCACATTGTCCGGCTATAGGTGCCAGGTGTTCACATGACCCCACCAGTGATCAACTGGCCAATAACAAATGCTACCCACTTGGCCACAGCCACGTGAGTCAGAGGTAAGTGCCAAGGGCATAGGAGAGCCACCAAAATCCTTTCCTGGTGTATTTCAACTAGCTGCTGAGAGCACATGGCCAGCCCTGTCCAACTCGCCAACTTATGTCCCAGACAAGTTTAGGAGACGGCACATGGAGGTCCAGTGCAGGCTCAGGGCTAGTCCCCAAAGGTCTCCAGGCCCCTACTGGCCCAGCTTGCTCTTCTGCCCTTGCCAAACTCAACAAGCTAAAACATGCCTGCTGCATGCATACAGACTCAAACAAGAGTATGATGAGCAGGTATGCAGCCACATGGACCTCACATTACTAGTACTTTGGAGCTTCTTGGAAGGAAGGAAGGCTGGGTGGGTATGCATCCAGGAGCTGGACAAACCCTCTGGCCTTCATTTTTATACCTGAGTAGAGAAGGCTCAGGTGCCTTGAGGCACCATGGGACCATACTGCTCTGTGGGGGACAGGGGCATTGGGAGGGTAAGCCCAATGGCTACAGCTCCCCACTCCCACCATCCCTAAATGTCTTCTGTCACAGCCCCAAGCAGGGGAAAACATGAAGCTAGTCTGCAGCTTCACCCAGGAGCGGCCACCTTCTGCTGTGTGATCACGATCTCGGTTCTCACTTAATTTAGGATAAATTCTACGCAGCAGGGTTTTTAAAAAATTGTTTACTGATGTAACCCAAAAGCCTAAAAAATATAATGATTCCCAAACAAGTGCTCAGTAACTAGATTTTTAATAAATGATTTAATGCTTAATTATTTGGTTTGCAGGATGAATACTTCAAAAATATTACAATTGGAAACAATATTAAGGTTTCAAATTTAGAACTCTTCTTTACCTAAATGTGCTAATTTGGCAAATTACAGGTTTGAGTAAGTTGAGATTGTCTATACATGGCTTTTTTTTGTAAAAAAAAGGGATCAGCTATAAAACAAACTGTAAAGGGCAATGGATGTATTGGCATTGTTCGCATTGGTGCTTGCGTGTGGCACAAAATAATGAAGTCGTCACACAAATAATAATTACAGAAATGCAAATCAAAACAAGGACAGCTCATTTCTCAATTACTAGGCAGGCAGAGTGCAGCCAGTCGTGGCCACTCCCATCAGGAGGCGAAAAAGAGGCCCCTTACTGTCAGTGAGAAAGCAGGTTGGCAAGAATCTTGGCAAACAATTTGTCAGTACAGAAAATTAAACTGTGGGAGCCCTGCAGCAGTCAGTGTGGCAACAAAACCTCAGAACAACTGAACATACCCCAGGAAAGGCACAGCTACCAGGAATGGCAGCGCTGCAAGGACACAGACGTCGCCGGCTGAGAAAGATGTTCATGGTTATTGTGAGGTGAAAAAGAGCAAGCTGCGAGCCTGTGTAGGCCGTATGATGCTATTGTTTGCAGGGAAAGTATATGTGAGTTCACAGGTACCTGTTTGAGTGTGTGCCCATGCATGTGTGCATGAGTGTGCATATGAGTGTGTGGAAATATGCACGTGTGAGTTTGTGTGTGTGTGAGTTTGTGTGTGTGTGTGTGTGTGTGTGCGCGCGCGCACATGTGTCTGCTTTTATAAGAACAGGGACCAGTCAGGAACTATCCGATAACAATCACAATTAATGGTGCTAAGCATGACCTTGCGCTAGGCACTTAGCATATATTCATGCATTTAATCCTCATAAAAAACACCTTTCCTTAGAGTAAGAAGGTGTGGTGAGATTTCTCCTCCTCCTGAGGTGATATCAGTGGGCTTGATGGAGAAACAGCAGGTAACGACAGGAGTTATGCAATCGGGTGTACATTTCACATGAATTACAACACACCTGGAGACACTGATGAAATCCTGGGTGCCTACAGCTGTCAAACACAGTTTTGAAAAATGAAAGGATTACACCCAGCCTACACCCTGATTTTACAACCTATAATTAATTAAGGAAAGAAAGAGATATGTGTCTGGTTTCGTGACTTCAACTTTCCACCTGAAATATAAAGTTCTAAGATACCATTTGTCCTCTCCTCACAGTGCCTTTTCTTCTCTCTCTTCTCACTCTCTCTAACTTTCAGGATTTTTTATTTCTATTTTTGGTAGGGCTACCCAAATGAGGATGCAAATATATTCTGCATAATCGATCAAATATACTATGAATGTTCAAGTGCTACTATGGGTGTCACAGTCACAAACGTAAGCACAATGAACACAGACAGCTGCTCTGTTTTGCTCCCAAGCCAGGCACTAGTGTCAGAAGTTAAACCGGGAACAACTTCATGTCCACCCTTCCAGGTGCAAACTCTACATTTACTTAATTAATTAGAGAAGTCTAAGCTGTTCACCTCATGTGCTGAATCAATGTCAACTGCTTTTCCAGGAAACCTGGCTTCTTTGCTGGTGTAAGACAGGACTCACGGGCTCAGGGAGGCTCATGCTATGCCCCCACAACCCTTCCCACTCTCTGGGTGCCAGCGCTTTTTTGTCAACAGTTAGAATACTCATTGGTTTTAATTCTCATTGATTGAATACTCATTGATTGAAATACAAATACACCAAATACACGTTCATTCACTAAATCAATGGCTGATCTATGGCTGCACCATGAAAATAATTTGGGTCCCACCCCCAGAGACCTTGGTTTAATTAAGCAGCCTGGGTGGGCTCAGGCAGGGGGAGTTTTAAAACCCTTCCCCAGGAGACTTTGATATGCAATCAGGGTTGAGAGCTTCCTCTTGAGGAACTCCTAAAGCAAACCCCTGTGCCAGGAAGCTGGCCTCCACACAGCCAGTTCCTCTGCCTGAGCCCTGGCACCTGCTTCCTTCAGGCAGCCATCTGGCCTGCCTGGCTTGGGGTAGTAGCCCAATGACTCCCTCCCACCTACAGCACTTGGTTTTAGGATGAACAGTTTCTTGTGTTAACAGCAGCCACCTTGGGCCCTCAGAGGAGCTGCCTGTATTCCAGGCAGTGCTGAGGAAGGGCGTGATAGGTGACACGTCTTCAGGGAATAAAAAGGACAAACTATCCTGCCCAGAAAATGAGGCTTCTGAACCTTTAAGAACTAGGATGCCCACAGGTCTGCAGTCCTATGATATCAACTGCACTCCAGCTGCCCTGGGACCATTGAATTCTCTGGATGGCACCCCTATGTCCAGATGGACCAGAGACACAGTGTGAGTTGTATTCCTGCAGCTGCACAATGAGGTAATCCTGCCTCGACCTCAAGGCGCACGACTGAGCAAAGTCACACATGCACACCTGTGGGATGGGGTGGGGTGGGGCAAGAGGCAGGTGTCTTCCTAGAATTGTAGTCCATACAATTCTAGGGGACCACTTCAGGGGAATCAGGGCCTTAAACAATTTGTAGTCCATACAATTCTAGGGGAACCACTTCAGGGGAATCAGGGCCTTAAATAATTTGGGGAGTTTGCAGAACTTAAGGGCAGCATTTGTCTTTCTTCAGGGTGCGGGGTGTGGGCTACAGGTCACTGTTTCTAAATTTCAAGAGACAGAGAGGTGCCCCAGATGTCTGGCCATGCCCTACCAGCACACACTGCACACCATGGCTTGGCATTCTTTAGCACCCCACATGCAAACTCCCTAGGACAGGGTGGACAGAAGGGACCACCACAAGTATTAGCTGAGGACCAAAGGGGGTCACAGCAATGCAGACAGCCACTGTATAGGGAATATTGACTGAGTGTGGCATGTGTTATGCTCTGTCCAGACAAGACCTCACTGAATCCCTGCCTTGGCGCATGAGGTTTAGAGTCTACTTTTCTTCTCCTTCGAAATGAGACAGGCCTGGCTGTCACCTTGACCACAGACTGTGGTAAAAATGACCATCTGAGACTTGTGCCTAGTCTTTAAAAGGGTCTGTGTATCTACTTTCTCTCAAGTACAGTCCAACCCCAATGCTGCCAGGAAGTCCCAGCTGGACACGCAATCAATCAGAGGTTTGAGGAGAGGCCCTGGAGACAAGAGGCCATGCTGGACATTCTGGCCTGTCAGCTCTTGGCTGAACGCAGCCACTGGAGTGACCCCAGCTGGTGACCTATCCAAATTTTGATCCGCAGAACTACAAGAAAAGAAAAGTTATGTTGTTATAAGCACCAAATTTGGGGATGATTTGTTGTTACACAGCAATAACTGAACCACCACCCAGGCTCTTCTGTACTACCAAGGTCCACTGACCCCGAGTGCCCAAAGAAACAGACATGCACATTCCTTGAAGAGGCTTGCAAGGTGGCAGCATTCCCAGTGATGTTCCTGAAAGCCTCTCAGGTGGGCAAGACACAACAGCCCAGGGATGACCTTCAAAGGGCCTGGCTACCTCACTTTCAACATTAAAGTATAGAAAACAAACTTTGACTCTTACTAGGACTGGCTGACTAAAACAAACAAACAAACAAATAAACAAACAAAAACGCCAAACTCCTTAAACTCTGGGATGGAAAGAGAAAAATCCCAAATGCCTTTATTTTTAGATAAGTCATTTTTTAAATCCCACAACAAAAATCAAGCCCAAAAAAGGGATTCATAAAACTATTTAAAATATGGAATTATTTGCTCTCATAAATGTATACAATAACATAAGTTCCATGACGTCAGCCTGTGCCAACACCAAGGACCCTTTCTGAGATCTCAAAATCGCACGAACCCAAGCTCACTTTCTATTTTCCAGGATCCTAGACACACTCAAAGCTGCTTTCCCATCACACTCACCCCTAACGGACTGCAGGGTTAGGCACTGACTCTGTCATTAACCTTCTCCTAAGGATGGAGAACTGGACTCAGGAAAGGGGTCACATCATAGGTGGGCCTAGGTCTGGCTTCTCCGCTGCCAGACAGGGCCACTTGCTCAGTAAGCCAGGAGGAATGGGTTCCCTGTCTCTGTGCCTCAAGTCTGCCCCTGGCCCAGCACATTTGTTTATATTTTTTAATGCCTATGAAGTGTGTCTCCCCCCAAAAAGTCATTTCTTCTCTTTGGAGGTAGGGCTTTCTATTAGTAAGAGTTTAAAA
>NW_011889250.1:114832-117190 GCF_000151845.1 Pteropus vampyrus
TATGTCTATTTCCATCACCACATTGGGGAAGTTTTCAGTCATTATTTCTTCAAATAGATTTTTAATTTATTGCTTTCTGTAGTCTCCTTCTGGTACCCCTATGATGCAAATGTTGTTATGTTTTGATGCTGTCCCAGAGACCCCGTAAATGATCCTCATTTTGGGAAGGATTCTTTTTTGTTGTTGTTGTTCTAATTGAGTGTCCTCCACTACCCCATCCTCTAAATCGCTGATTTGATCCTCTGCTTCTTCCAATCTGTTGATTCCCTCTAATGTGCTCTTCATCTCAGAAATTGTATTCTTCATTTCTGAATGTTTTCAATCTCTATTTTTATGTTTTCTATCTCTTTGTTAAAGTTCTCACTGAGTTCATCTACTCTTCCTCTAAGTTCATTAAGCATCCTTATAACCAGTGCTTTGAATTCTGCATCTGGTAGATTGTTTCTATTTTCTTTAGTTCTTTTTCTGGAGCTTTGTTCTGTTCTTTCATTTGGGCCATGCTTCCTTGTCTCCCCATTTTGGCTGCCCCTCTATGTTTGTTTCTATGTATTAGGTAGGGTTCCTAAGTCTCCTGGTCTTAACAGAGTGGCCTTATGTAGTAGGTGTTCTGTGGGGCCCAGTGGCACAGTCTTCCCTGGTCACATGAGCAAGGTGCTCAAGGTATGTCCCTTGTATGGGTTGTGTGTGCCCTCCTATTGTAGTTGAGGCTTGGTTGATGTTTGCATGGCGATGGAAGAAATTGACCCTTGGGCTGATAGGTTGTGAGGATTGGCTGGTGAGGGGTTGACCCTATGCAGTAGGATTCACTTTAGCAGGGCTCTGGTGCCTGTCCAGTCTGCCCTTCAGGTGTGTATTCTTCTGATGCAGCTCTGGGTAATGCTCCAGCTCTGGCACCAGTCGAAGCGACCCACTGGGTATGCTGACCCCAAGGCATTCTGGGAGGGGTCCAGCTGCAGGCCACGTTCAGCCACAGCCTGTGCACTTCCAGGGCCACCTGGTAAGAGTCATCAAGCAATTAGCAGATGGCTGTCACCTGGTTAGGCTTATAGGTGCCAGAAGAGGCCAATCCAGGAATTGAGGCTGGCAGCCACTAGTGCCGGGCTTGGCGCTGCTCAGCAAGAGGTACAGGGCACACTGAAGCCAGATGCTGCTTCTTTGGGTTTTGTGAGCCTTTGAGAGATTTTATGAAAGTTCGCAGCAGGAGCCAAGACAGCCCGTTTGTATGGAATAAATCACTGGAAGTGACTTAGGTGGGTCCACAAGTTGGGAGAGGTGGAGTTTCAGGGAATATTCTGAGCGGAGCGTCCTGTGCTATCCAGCTCGATGGCAACTCAGATACGGTAGTGCCTGTGTCCCCAGGCTCAACAAAGGAACAATAGATACTGCCAGCACCTCTATCCAGGAGAAAGCCACTTCTCCAGCATTCGCCCCGAAGCCCAAAAGCTCAGTATCTCCCTATATGTCCCTGGCACTCCTTGTGCAGCTGCCTCAGTGCTGGGGCTCAGAGTAAGTGAGTCCATCACCAACTAAGTCCAGGCCATTTAAGAG
The DNA here is from genome assembly GCF_000151845.1 of Pteropus vampyrus. Classification (NCBI taxonomy): domain Eukaryota; kingdom Metazoa; phylum Chordata; class Mammalia; order Chiroptera; family Pteropodidae; genus Pteropus; species Pteropus vampyrus. Next base: position 116,381 of record NW_011889250.1, read on the forward strand.
GAACATCTGCGACTCCCACAGCCCACCATCTCACTAAACCACATTCTCTGCTGATTTTCACAACCAGAGGTTATGGGGACTTATCTTCTGGCACTGGAATCCTGGGCTGGGGAGACCAGTGTAGATCTGGGAAGCCTTGCTCCTTCAGGCAGTGGGAAGGGGTCTCTGCAGCCAAGAAAACCCTCCTGATTCTCACCCACCAAACACATTAGTGGGACTGACCCATTTCATATTTCCGCCCCTCCTACCAGTTAAGAGATGACCTCTTATGTTTGTTACCAGTTGTAGGACTTCTGTTCAGCCAGACTTCAGGGGACTCCCAGTGACAACTGCTCTGTAGTTTCATTTAATTTTGGTGTGGTCATGAGATGAGGCGTGCACAGCATTTACCTTCTATGCCATCTTGACCGGTGATCCTTATATGACTTTCATTCTTCATTTTGTTAATATGGTTGTTACATTGATTGATTTGCAATTGCTGAGTTTTCCTTACACCCTTGGAATAAATCCCAGTTGATTGTGGTGTATGATCCTTTTAATGTATTGCTGTATTTGATTTGTTAATATTTTGTTGAGAATTTTTGCATCAATGTGCATCAGAGATGTTGACCTGCATTTTAATTTTTTGTGTTGTCCTTGTCTAGCTTTGGTATGAGGGTAAGACTGGCCTCATAAAATGAATTAGGAAGCACTCCCTCTTTTTTAATTTTTTTGGAAAAGATTGAGAAGGATAGGTATTAAATCTTTGAATATTAGGTAGAATTCACCAGTGAAACCATCTAAAAAAAGTTCTGGACTTTTGTTTTGGGG
>NW_011889250.1:118149-121089 GCF_000151845.1 Pteropus vampyrus
ACTTTAAGGAATAGTTTTATTGATGAAGGGAAAAATGAGAAAACACGGTTTCTGGCAGAGAAGGTGACGGGGAAGGGGGTCAGTGTCAGTGTCCATCCATGTTGTGACAAATGGCAGGATATCACATCTTCTTTATCCAATCATCTCTCAATGGACACATAGGCTGCTTCCATATCATGGCTATTATAAACACTGCCTATATCTTTTCAAATTAGTGTTTCATTTTCTTCTGATAAGTATTCAGAAGTGCAATAATTGGATCATATGGTAGTTCTAGACTTAATTTTTTGAGGAATCTCCATACTGTTTTTCACAGTGGCTGCATTAATTTACATTCCTACCAATAATATTCCCTTTCTCCACAATCTCTCCAACACTTGTTTCTTGTCTTTTTGTTGATAGCCATTCTAACAGGTGTTAGGTAATATCTCATTATGGTTTTGATTTGCATTTTCCTAATAATTAGTAATGTCGAACATCTTTTCAAGTGCTTGTTGGCCATTTGTATGCCTTCTTTGGAAAACTATTCATTCAGATCCTCTGCCCATTTTTGGTGGGGTGGTTGTGTGTTTTGTTGTTGAGATGTTTGAGTTCTTTGTATATTTTAGATATTAACTAGTTATTGTATGTAAGATTTGCAAAGACCTTTTCCTATTTTGGTTGGGTGACTTCTCATTTTGTAGATGGTTTCCTTTGGAGTGCAAAAGCTTTTTAGTTTGATATAATTCTATTTGTTTATTTTTGCTTTTGTTTCTCTTGCTATTGAAGTTGAATCCACAAAAACATCGATAAGATCAACGTCAAAGAGCTTACTATTTATGTTTTCTTCTATGTATTTTATGATTTCAGGTCCTACGTTCAAGTCTATAATTCATTTGAGTTAATTTTTGTGTATGATGTAAGTTAGTAGTCTAGTTTCATTCTTTTGCAAGTGACTGTCTAGTTTTCCCAACACTCTTTATTGAAGAGACTGTCCTTTCTTCTAAATTCTTGGCTCCTTCACCATAAATGAGTTGTTCATATATATGCAGGTTTATTTCTGGGCTCTCGATTCTGTCCCATTGATTTGTGTGTCTGTTTCTCCACCAATACCATACTGTTTTGATTACCATAGCTTTGTAGAATAGTTTGGAATAAGGAGTGTGATAACTTCGGCTTTGGTTGTTTTTTTTATTCTCAGGATTGCTTTGGCTATTTTGAGTGTTTTAGGGTTCCATACAAATTTGGGGATTTTTTCATTCTATTTATGTCAAAAATGTTGTTGGGATTTTGATAGAGATTGTACTGCATCTGTAGATTGATTTAGGTAATATGGCCATTTTAACAATGGTAATTCTTCCAATCCATAAGCATGAAATATCTTTCCATTTCCTTGTGTCTCCTTCAATTTTCTTTAACAATGTCTTATAGTTTTCAGTGTACAGGTTTTTCACCTCCTTAATCAAATTTATTCGTGGGTATTAGATTCTTATTTTTGCAATTGTAAATGGGATTGTGTTCTTAATTTTTTTATTGTTAGCGTATAGAAATGCAACAGATTTTTGTATGTTGACTTTGTACCCTGCAACTTTACTGTATCTGTTTATTATTTCTAAGTTTTTTTTTTTTGGTGGAGTATTTAGGGTTCCTTGCATATAAAATCATGTCATCCTCAAACAGTGACAGCTTTATTTCTTCTTTTTCAATTTAGATGCCTTTATTTCTTTTTTTACCTGATTTCTCTAGCTAGAACTTCCAATAATATGTTGAATAAAAGTGGCAAGAGTGGGCATCCTTGTCTTGTTCCTGATCTAAGAGGAAAAGTTTTCAATATTTCATCATTGAATATAACACTAGCTGTGGGTTTGCCATATATGGTGTTTATTATATTGAAGTGCTTTCCTTCAATGCCCATTTTATTGAAAGTTTTTATCATAAATGAATGTTGAATCTTGTCAAATGATTTTTCTGCACGCATTGAGATAATCATATGACTTTATTTAAAATATTTTTTATTTTTCAATTATAATTGGCATACAATATTATATTAGTTTTAGGTGTACGACATAGTGATTAGACATCTATAAAACTCATGAAGTGCTCACCCCAATAAAACTAGTACGCGTCTGACACCATACGTAATTATTACAATATTATTGACTAGATTCCTTATACTTTACATCCCCATGATTATTTTGTAACTACCTATTCGTACTTCTTAAGCCCTTCCCCCCCTTTTTTTAATTAAGTTTATTGGGGTAACATTGGTTAATACAATTATATAGTTTTCAGGTGTACATTATAATTAAACATCTATATATTCTATTGTGTGTTTACCACCCAAAGTCCAGGTTCCTTCAGCTTCCATATATTTGATCCCTTTTACCCACTTCACCCTCCCCCTACTCCCCTATATTTGACCCCCTTTACCCCATCTTCCTCACCACTCCTCCCCCACCCTCTGGTAACCACTAGTCTATAGTCCATGTCCATGAGGCTCTGTTTGTCCTGTTCATTTGTTGCTTTCAGGTTTATATCCCACATATAAGTGATATCATGTGATTTTCAACTTTTTCCATCTGGCTTATTTCACTTAGCATGATTATCTCAAGTTCCATCCATGTTGTCACAAATGGCTGTATTTCATCTCTTCTTATGGCGGAGTAATATTCCATTGTATATATGTACCACAGCTTCTTTAGCCAATCAACTATCATAGGACACTTCGATTGCTTTCATGTCCTGGCCACTGTGAATAATGCTGCTATGAACATTGATGTGCAAATATCTTTATGGATATGACTTTTTAAGTCTTTTGAATAAATACCCAGTAGAGGGATTGCTGGGTCATATGATAGTTCAATTCTTAGTTTTTTGAGGAACCTCCATACTATTTTCCACATTATGTTGAAGTACTGTACCAATTTGCAGTCCCACCAGCAGTGTACGAGGGTTCCTTTT